>NC_134836.1:90277710-90580741 GCF_004210375.1 Tachypleus tridentatus
AGAATTTTAAATAAATGTTTAGTGTTGACAAGTAAATAATTAAAACATTCGTTTAACTGTGTAAACCACACACAAAAAGAAGTTTTTAGTATTTAACTCCTCAAAATGTCTTTTTCATTAATTTGAAATATCAAGCAACAACCTCTTTCCAACAGAGTTTAAACAATCACTTAATGATTGAAGAAAAAACTTTAAAAACCTTTTAACTCTAAATGGCGGTTATCATCATTTGATGCTGCTGTCTTCATTTCTGTATGTTAATGAAGAGAATAAATGTTTGTTCAAAAGTGCGACAGTCTTCAGTCACAATCAGTTTTATTTGAAACTGGGAAGTGCCAACGGACACGCAACCAGGATGGAATTTGTTTAACAAGGACAGGCCTCTCTTTCAACCCATCACTTTCTAAACGACAATTGATAAATATTTATTTTTATCATAACGGTAACTTGGAGATCGACCACAAACTAAGTTTATGAGCTTGGATTAGAAAAGTGTTCAACTTTCTAAATATGAATTTTCATATTTTTCACAGATCTTAATTTTATTTTTATGGTTAAGGGGAGGTGAGAGCTCGAGCTCCATGAGCTATCCCTTTATTACCCGCATGAAGGATCGTTTTAAGTTCAAAATCTTCACAATTTATCATTCTTCTCGTTTCAGTGAACACATAAGTTTAGTCTCATAACGTTACTTGACATGATTAATCATAGCTATATATTTTGTAATTTACATATACAACGTTGAAACGGTACGTACTTATAAGCTCGAAAGATGCCATTTGAAGAAATATTCTTTTTTTAAATCAGACACACAGTTGTATATTGAATTATTCACATTTAAATATAAAAGTATTAGAAATGCGTTTGCAGCTTAATGCCATATCAAATGTCAAACAAGAACAACAAGCGTATAAATTAATGTTCATTTTTTTAAACACAAATCCGTTTGAAGCATTAATTAACCTGACATTGATCGTATCTTTGGAAGACTTTCTAGTACTAGAATTAAACCTACAGTGTAATAGCTTCTTGAAAAGCTTACTTTTGTAACAAAGTAATTTCTTAATTAGGCTTGCATATTCATTAAGGTTATAATCGATGATTAATTAAGCTTCAGAATATTAATTATCAAAATGATTTCAATTCTAGAGCATCGTTCACAGTGAAAAGAAATGTTGGATTTAATGTTTTAAGCTTCTAATTTATTGTACTTATATATCAAAACAAGTGGTCTCAGTTGTTTTAACTGTTTCGCAAAGTATTTCAGCTATTATGTTTAAAGCCTGAGTGCAAATATCATCAATATATATATATGCCCTAGCCGTCCCTAATTTAGCAGTGTAAGACTAGAGGAAAGGCAGCTAGTCATCACCACCCAACGCCAACTCTTAGGCTACTCTTTTACCAACAAATAGTGGGATTGACAGAAAATTATAACGCCCCCGCGGCTGAAAGGGCAAACATGTTTGGTGTGACTGGGATTCGAACCCACGGATTACGAATCGAATGCCTTAACCACCTGGCCATGCCCATTGGTGGTAAGATACAAATTAGAAGCCTAGTAGACGAATTATCCTAGCATAAATGGTTTGAAGCAGTCATTTCTTCTAAGTTTTTTTGATGACCTTATTCATAACTAAAAATAGTTATCAAAAACTTTCAATAAAATTTCTTTAATTTTTTATTTCTTTATGTCTATTTAATACATTCTTATGTTTGTCACAGAATATTTCTATTTAAAGTTTCTATATTTTTCATAAAAGTTAGAAAATTAGCGATGATTTAGAAATTAAAATAGTTGATAATGATATTAATAGAAATATTTTGGTAAAAGAAAATATTTTGCTTTTCCAAAGCGAAGTTTACCCTCTTTTAATAGTAATGTACCATACCATTCTGTTATAGGCATTATAACTTCAGTTATTCAGATTTTGTAAAATTTGTAATAAATTACAATATTTTATTATTAATGTTGAAATATTGAAACAAAAATTAATATTTAGTGGATTTAATAACCCGCTGTATAGTTTTGTGATAAATTCCGAACAAATAAGCCTTTCTCTCCACAATATATATATATATATATTTATCAAAACGCCTCAAGAAGAGCATCTCTGGCCTACCGTCCGTGTAAATATTGTCTCAGTTATTATTTCTAGCAATTTTGACCAGGGAATGGCCTATTTTCTAGCATGCTGAGCTAAGGACCAGAGTTATTAAAGTTTAAACCATGATAAGCCACTCAAATTCACTTCGTGCTTTTAGCTGTAGAAAGCCTAATTATTTATTTTTTGGGTAACACGATTAAAAGCAAGGATTTATATGCTTTACCGCGATTAGTCAATTTGGCTAAGTGTAGCCCTACGTAGATTACATGAGTTGCTACGACTGAACCTCAAGTATCATATCCAGGCCTGTTACATTTATATCGAACTGGGTGCGTTCAGGTTGAAAATATTAAATTCTATTTATAATATTCTATTTTTTACTAACTTGTCTTTGAATATGTTTAAGTGCGAAGAAATGTAAAACTTCGGTTTCAACTAGAATCAAGCTCAACAATTTGACTTTTGTTTGTTTGTTGTTAAGTTCAGTGATATCCTCTAACACAGTTATTTCCAGTTAACGTTATAATTTGTTTCGAATTGAGCACAGAGCTACTCTATGAGCTATGTGTGCTTTGCCCACCATGGGGATTGAAACTCGATTTCTAGTGTTGCAAGTTAGGAAAGATATCAATGTGCCACTGGGGGCGCTCGAACGTTATAAGCCTTCAGATTTATCACTGATAATTATATAAAAATCATTTTAGTATGTCCAGTCATTCTAAATTAAGAACATTCAATTTATATTAATATTCTATTTAAATATTTTGAATTTGTTCAGTAATGTTTCGAAACAAATGAAATATACTGCTAAATGAAGTAAAAACGCTGATTTGTTTGTTTCGAATTTCGCGCACGCAAAGCTACACGAGAGTTATCTGCACTATCTGTCCCTAATTTAGCAGTGTAAAACTAGAGGGAAGGCAGTTAGTCATCCTCATCCACCGTCAACCCTTGGGCTACTCTTTTACCAACGAATAGTTGGATTGACCGTCATATTATAATGCTCCCACGGCTGAAACAGCGACCATGTTTGGTGTGTTGGGGATTCGAACCCGCGACCCTCAGATTACGAGTCGAACGCCTTAACCTACCTGGCCATGCCGACCTTTAAAACGATCGAATTTCCTTTTATTTATCATAAAGTTGAATCCATAGTTTTGAGTGTTCGAACAAATTGGTCTCCCGGTGGGACAGCGGTAAGTCTTGAAACTTACATTGCTAAAATCAGGGATTCGATTACCCTTGGTGGAGATAGCATATTGTCCTATGTGGCATTGCTATAATAAGCCATATAATCGAACTGATTGCTGACATAGAAACATTTTTATACAATACTTCTTAATATATCATTGAGACATAATACAAGTTGAGGAGAGGTTGGATACGAAGATAAGAGAAGGAAACGTTATGTAAGCTTAATGAAACAAAATTATACAGTACTGTGAGTGTCATATAAAATGTGAATTTATATTGGTTATGATGTGTTTTCATGCACAAAACTTTGTTTTATTTTTTTACATATTCTATAATGTAATTCGGATCATCTGGCATTATATGTGAAGTCATAAAGGTCACAACGAATGACCACTCTCTTGTTACGCCCGCTTGTTCTTTATTTTGTTTTATCTTTCACATTTTTTTTCTGCTTATAAATGCTATAAAACAATTCTATCTATTGACTTTGTTTATGTCAAAGATAAACAAATAATTTATAACCTTTATAACGTTTGTTGTTGTTTTTAAACATAAAGCTGCACAATGGACTATTTGTACCCTGGCTTCCATGGGCATCGAAATCTAAACATTGGCGTCGTTAACTTGGGATCCGGTCCGGCACAGCTCGGTGGTTAAGGCAATCGACTCGTAATCCGAGGGTCGCGGGCTCGAATCCCCGTCGCACCAAACATGCTCTCCCTTTCAGTCGTGGGAAAGTTATAATGTGACGGTCAATCCCACTATTTGTTGGTAAAAGAGTAGCCCAGGAGTTGGCGGTGAGTGGTGATGACTAGCAGCCTTCCCTCTATTCTTACACTGCTACATTAGGGACGAGCGCAAATAGCCCTCGAGCAGCTTTGCCCAAATTTCAAAACAAACCACACCAAGATAGAACTGTCTTCGTGCGGTCGCACCAAACATGCTCGCCCTTTCAGTTGTGGGGGCGTTATAATGTCGTAACATTATATCAATCCCACTATTCGTTGGTAAAAGAGTAGCCCAAGAGCTGGCAGTGGATGGGTGGTGATGACTAGCTGCCTTCCCTCTAGTCTTACACTGCTAAATTAGAGACGACTAGCGCAGATATCCCTCGAGTAGCTTTGCGCGAAATTCAAAACAAACTGTCTTCGTGAAATTAATATTTTCACAAATTATTTGATCTACCACTTTCAACTATTTATGTTCTTCACTAACTACATGTTCGTGGCAGTAATAGATTTAGAAATTTCTCTTATCGTTAACTACATCAGTTCTGAATTTGAAGTTAAATAATTATTTCATCCTTGTTTCACTTCATTTAAATTTTTACCTGGTTATTTTTAAAACTACTTATTTCTTCCATTGCCACCGTTTCTTCATATAAGTACTATCAATAACTGTCTTATTGCGAATTATCTTTTGTTCGTTTTTTAATTTCACGCAAAGCTACACGAGGGCTATCTACGCTAGCCGTCTCTAATTTAGCAGTGTAAGGCTAGAGGGAAGGCATGTAGCCTAAGAGTTAGCGGTGGGTGGTGATGACTAACTGCTTTCCCTCTAGTCTTACACTGCTAAATTAGGGACGGCTAGCGCAGGTATATCTTGTGTAACTTTGCGCAAAATTCAAAACAAACAAAACTAAACCTTCGCGTAGCTTTATTCGAAATTCAAACACCAAACAAACGATCCTCGCGGTGGACGCAGCCGATAACCTGATGTGTCTTTGGCTTTGTTATAACAAAACATACACTAATTTGCGACTCATTGATATAAATAGTTTGGTTCACGCCTACTGTTACAGAAAACTGTTTTATGAATTAGGCCCCTAAAAACTGATTTAAGCTAAAGATCAAACTCTGAGGAATAACAGAAGATAAACGTTTACGGTTTTTTTTTCTAGCTTCACTCCGCCCTTGACACGTGTTATGAAGCATAATTCCTAATTTATTAACGCCATCTTCTATATTGGTCATTATTGTTATAAATTATACAGTTGTCCACAAACGTTATCCATATGAAAGAACGTCTTGGGATCAGCTGAATGAAAGAATGTAAAAATTAAGATAAAGAGATTACTCTAAAAGCTAGTACAACGATAAGTCTATGGATTTACAATGGTAAAATCAGAGGTTCGATTCCACTTGGTGGGCTCAGCAGATAGCCCGATGTGGCTTTGCCATAAGAAAGACACACACATATCACTCAAAAAAGTCGAAATATTGATATAGATAAACAAATAAAGCTTTCAGTGCTTATTTATATATATTTTCTGTGTCGTATTTAAAGTTATATGTTTATTCTTCGTAGATTTTTTTAGCCGCGGCATAAAGGCTTATAGAACAGCTCTGAGTCCTCCCCCAAGTACAAACTTTTAGTTAATAGCTCCGTTACCTCTTGCCCTATTTGAAATGTAATTACAATTTTCGACTTAAGAGTTAAACCATATCAATTGATGTATTTGATTACGCCAGAGGTCTCGAAGATTAATTTATTTTAATCCTGTGTAAAACAATTTCAATTTAGGGGTAGACTGGTAGAGATTCTGACGAGTAATAAAATCGAATCGAGTATATGCACGCTATACGATTAGTATTGCTGGGGCACTAAAATATAGCTAATAAAACGGAAACAAAGGTCTTGTAGATTAATATACTTTAATTCCGTCAAAAATAATATCAAGTGCTGCGGCTTTTGAAAATTTCCTTTTTTTAACAGCTCTGAAACTCTCATGAATAATTATCTTGCTATTTTCAGTATGTAGTCTATTTACTTACATTGCACTTGTGTATATATATGAAAGGAGGGAAACCGAAACTTTAAGTGGTTTCAGAGTACATTCCCGATTTTTATCTAACATAATCAACCAGCAGAACCCGCTGGTTAAAAAACTATATCAGCCAGTTTAGTCTAAAGATAGATATATTAATACGAGTAGAAGTAACGTGTAAACACCCTCATAAGTGAAACAATGTTTCATACAATCAGCTTCTTAGTCAGAATAATCGAACTTAGAATATTTTATTATTAAATAATTACCTTTTGATCGAAAGTTTTTTTTAAAAAAAGTAGTGCTTTCCATATGTTTGATACAAGGCACAAGTATTCTCTAGGAAATAAACTGTGTTTATTTTTGACGCGAAAAGCAACAGCTCAAACAAGCATCTGCATGCCTAGAGAGGTCAGTGATTAGAAAGTGAGAAAATTTTAACAGAAAAACCACTTTCTCAGCTGCTCACATAAAATTATTTTGTGCTATTCTTTGTATTATTTGATTAAAAAATATTTTGTGAACTAGTATCATTGACGTAAAAAGTAGTAGGACTAACACAGAAGGACGGAGCAAGGCCCGTATCCTACCTCCATGATTATTAACTCTCGTTTGATTTGTTTGTTGTTTTTTTAATTTCACGTAAAGCTATGAGGTCTATCTGCGCTAGCCGTCCCTAATCTAACAGTGAACAACTAGAAGAAATGCAGCTAGTCATCACCACCCTCCGGCAACTCTTGGGATACTCTTTTACCAACAAATAGTGAGATTGATTGTAACATTATAACGCCCCCAGGGTTGAAAGGGCAAGCATGTTTTGTGTGACTGGGATTCAAACCCGCGACCGTTGGATTACGACTCAAGTGCCTTAATCACCTGGCAATGCCGAGCCTGGTCAAATTTGAAAAAAAAATATTTTATGTTGCATTCTTAATCATAAATACAGACTTTTGAAAAATTTGGTGTTGCTTTGATAAAGCATGAGATGCATATTTTGTGAAAAATCATAAGACTTGAATGCAGTAATCAAACGAAGTTAACCACCAAAATGTCTCTACTTGTTTTTAAATATTCAATAATTTTTTGAACGAAGTTTCAATCGTGAGACATTGCTCTAAGTTTGTTTTTTTTTACATAAACTGAATCGTCATATTTTTTGTTTTCTGTTCAGACAAAATTGATTTTTCGTATGTCATGTATTTTCAAATCATTTTTTGAAACTTTTTGCTCTTTTATGTTCGGCTTGACTTACACTCGTGCACTGTGTAAAAATGTACAACAAAAATGGGCACATTTCAGAAGAGAGAGGACCCCATCCTTCAAGGAAGATTCTCAAGATGGGGAGTCAAACAAGAGATCTTTTAACCAAGAAGGAAAGAACAGTGAATATTTTATCAGGGCTTAAAAATGTGTTTGACAATTGCAATTTGTATTCAAAATGGGAAAGTCTGAATATTATTTTTTTATAATGCGTTTTTCCTATAACTTCTATAATAAAGAGTTTATTAACTAAGATTTATATGAAAGTTTGTAAGGTATAAAAAATAAAATAAAATTGTCAGCAATGTTTGTGTCAAGTTTGAATAGGTTTTAATGAGTGTGCAACATGAGACTTTAAAATTATTAGTCTACTTTGACACTTTGGTTGAAAACAAGTATCATAATTTTATAGTCATTTTGATAGAAAGTTAAAAAAAAAGTCCTTTATACTCCAGGTATTTGTAGAAGATCTTTGTTTATTTTATTTTAACCAACGTTTTGCCTTTGCGGCTTTATAAGGCTTACTACATACAATCCTGCAAACGCGAAACGCTGGTCAAAATATTTTGGTGGTCGGCTTCGTTTGATTACCAAACTCAAGTTTTATGATTTTTCATAAAGTATGCATCTTATGCTTTATTAATATAACGTCAAATTTTCCAAAAATCTGTATTCATGAATAAAAATACATCATAAAGAGTTTGTTTGTTTGTTTTAAAACGAGACCACGTTACACTAAACATACTCTACCTTTAAGCTGTGTGGGCGTTATAGCGGTAGGGTCAATCCCACTATCCGTTGGCAAAAGAGTAGTCCAAAAGCTGCCTTCCCTCTGGTCTTACACTGCAAGATTAGAGACGCTAGAGCAGATAAGTCTTTTAGCTTTGCTTGAAATTAGAAAACAAACAAACAAATCAAGCTAGACTCAGTAATCATAGAGGTGAGATATTTGTCTTGGGTTTGTCCTTCTATGCTAGTCTTACTAATTTTTTTATTTATCTGGATATATAGAGGGTTTTTTTCCCTAAACGTTTCATCGAAATATGTAAATTTCTCTAGTATGCACTACAAACATTTTGAAAGACAACGGAAATGTTTTCCAGTCAGTGTACATGTTGGATAGAAAATATTTTGTTGTAATGATTATATCTTTTCTTGAAAGACGTAACCAACCATTGCGATAAAATATTTTCTGTCCAGGCAAGTACACTGGCTGTAGGAAGTTATCGCTATTGCAAAGTTATTTATATTAGACGAGAAATATTTATTCAATTTAACAATAATCATAATTTCTTTTCACCAACTTAAATTAAAAAAACAACAAAAAACATGTTTTATTAGTCTTTCCTCAAAATGCCATATAGCGTATATTAGATAATATTTAAATCAATGCTGAAAAACTGCAATTGATCTTAACATACATTGAAATGAGGTAACCAGTTCTCTAAAAATAGTTATCTTACTGTCCACAAACACTAATATCTCACATATAAGACAACAGTAAGTCTGGGGATGGCCCGGCATGTCCGAGCGCGTTAGGCGTGCGACTCGTAATCCGAGGGTCGCGGGTTCGCATCCCAGTCGGGCTAAACATGCTCGTCCTTTCAGCCGTGGGGGCGTTATAATATACGATCAATCCCACTATTCGTTGGTAAAAGAGTAGTCCAAGAGTTGGCGGTGGGTGGTGATGACTAGCTGCCTTCCCTCTAGTCTTACACTGCAAAATTAGGGACGGCTCAGGTTTCTCCTCCTGGTTGGGGGTTGTGTAGTAGGCTAACAATTTACTCACTTAAAAAACCAGCCTGTTAATGAATCCGCAAGCGATTGCGGCCCTATGTTCCTTCATGGAATCGAGAGGCGTAATAATAATAATAAATAATAAGTCTGAGGATATAAAATGCTAAAACCCGGAATTTACGTTCCACGGTGGACACAACAAATAGCCTAATGTGGTTCTGCTTTAAAACAAACAGACACATAATGTCTGAAGATTACGCATTAAAGACAACATACTGTAAAGCAGGGGTTCCCAACCGGTGGGTCGCGATCCCCAGGAGACCGAAGCCTTGGCAGGGGTCGCGTAGCCTTGTTAGAAGTAGCTTGGGATAACATTAATTTTATTTCATCAGTTACATTTTCATGCTCTTACATTTTTTGTTTCGGTGCAAAGCAAAACGTGTGCTACGTTAGTTCAATGTCATTAGGTGATATTATGGGTGTATGTATGCGTGCCTGTGAGTGAATGTGCCTGCGTGAATGTGTATGTGTCTGCAACTGTATGTATGTGTGTACTAGTGAGTAGCGAGTATGTGAGTGCACGCGCATGTACGTATGCTTGTGTGTCTGTTTAGCTGTGATTAAGTGTGTGTGTGCTCGCTGTCGACACGTGAATCACATGTCCGTTGCTGATTGGTGGATGACGAATCGCGCGACTGGCCACGCTCCCTTCCCTCCCAATACTTACCCCATCATTACTCTACCTGCATCCCCCACAAGTAGTCAGTGTAAGATCTACAGTTGCCAAAGCGTTCATTATTCAACATTTTTATTTTATTTTAACAAGGAGATAAGTAAGCAGTAGAGGTGAGTTGTGTCCATGGCTAAACGGCGCAGATACTCAGAATGCTACCTCAACATTGGCTTCACCACTGTGCTCGCCAACGACGGCATCGAGAAACCACAGTGTGTTTTGTGCCATGCTGTCCTGAGTGCAGAGTCAATGAAACCATCAAAACTCAAGCGTCATCTCGAGACGAAACATCCAGAACACGCAAAGAAGGGTTTGGATTTCTTCAAACGGCATGAACTGTGTCTTAAAAGCCAAAGAATCGATAGAAGTGGGTCGTTTCAGCAGCAGAGTGCAGCTGTAGTGGAAGCTTCATATGAGATTGCATTCGAAATTGCTAAACAAAAAAAGCCTCACACGATTGGAGAAACACTTCTTAAACCCACCATGATGAAAGCAGTAAATCTTATTCTTGGAGAAGCCAGTGCAAAGAAGATGCAGCAAGTATCCCTGTCAAATAATATTATACTATACAGAGGCGCATTTCTAAAATGTTTATGGATGTGAAGGAACAGGTTTTGACTGAAATCAAGGGTTCCCCTTTGTTCTCCTTTCAGCTCGACGAGTCAACAGATGTAAGCTCATGTTCTCAGTTGCTTGTCTTTGTGAGATACATTAATTCAGGTGACATCAAAGACGAATTATTATTCTGCAGTGCACTTGAAACCACAACAAAAGCTGATGATGTCATGGAAAAAGTTTCAACTTTTTTTCAAGACAAAGATCTTCAATGGGAAAACGTGTGTGGGGTTTGTACGGATGGGGCACCGGCTATGCTGGAATCGAAATCAGGATTCCAGTCGAGAGTGAAGAAGCTAGCACCTCAAGCAAAGGGCATCCACTGCATGATTCACCGATATGCTCTCGCCAGTAAGACTCTGCAGGAAGTGCTTGAATCAGTAATCAAAATTGTAAATTATGTGAAGACTCAAGCACTCAACACTCGCCTATTCAAAGAACTATGCAAAGACATGAATGATGACCACGAAGTCCTTCTCTTCTACACAGCAGTACGTTGGTTGTCGAAAGGAAACGTTATTAATCGTGTCTTTGAAATGAAAGATGAAATAAAGCTATTCCTGGAGACTCAAGAAAGAAAAGATCTTGTAGCTCACTTCGAAGATGAAGCATGGAATAAAAGGGTTGCGTACCTAGCCGACATTTTTTGACCAGCTGAACAAGCTCAATTTGAAGCTTCAAGGAAGGGAAACACGTGTTCTCATTTTTCAAGATAGTCTTCGGGCCTTTGTTTCCAAACTGCAGAACTGGCGTCGGAAAACCAATCTTGGAAACACCGCTATGTTTGAAAAACTTTGTGGAGTGACGGATGAGTCTCAAATCCAACTGGATCAGTTCCTCAAGGATGAGATTACCGAACATCTTCAGTCTCTAAAAAAGGAAGTCGAGCGTTACTTCCTTGAGCTATCACAGGAACAGGAGGCCCTGGTAAGGAACCCATTTTGTACTGAACTTGATGTATTCAGCATCCCAGATGATATCCAAAATGAATTTCTGGATCTAAGGAACGACTCTTCAGCTCGCGATCTCTTCAAGGTGAAATCCGTGACTCAGTTCTGGTGCGCTATGTATCAGTCATACTCCAAAGTCAGCATGATAGCTTTACGTGTTCTTGTTCCATTTGCTTCTATCTACTTGTGTGAGACAGGATTTTCCACTCTTGTCAATATAAAAACAAAGAATAGGAACAGATTGGATGTTGGAGATGACATGAGACTGGCTCTAACAAACGCTCGGCCACGAATTTCAAAGCTTGGTGTTGAAATGCAACATCAAGCATCTCACTAGCTGGGTTGGACAGCTGTTCAAACCTATGTTAATATTATTTTAAGAAATATATGTTCCTTTTGTGAATTCAGGTTGGACCAATGTGATTTAATTTGCTAATAAATAATTACAGAATTTTAAAATATTTTTTAGATGTTTCTTTCCCTCTCCTTCACAGAAAATAAAAGAAAAATTAAGCTGCTGATAGTAAGCCCTAAGTTGGAGGTCACATGGGTTTCAAACTTTTAGGTAAGGGATCACGAGTGCTAAAAGGTTGGGAACCCCTGCTGTAAAGGTTCAAAATGATTAGATATTCAGAATGTAATTGAGGTGGGAAAAACCTAAAAAAAATAAATCCTATATTGCACAAGGAGTTGGAAAACACACGACATACTTATAAATTACCTTTGGATGTCCTTGAATTTAAAAAGCTCACCCTAGTGAGTGCTTGTATATAGAAGTATTGTTATAAAAGAGAATTTATTGACCAGATGAAGAAAAAACACCTGTTATCGATATGTATGAAAGTGACAATTGAATATATATTTGTCATTGGGAAAAACCATGGTCACCAAGGTTTAAACAGGTAGAATTCATGTGTAAAATGAAGTTGAAAAACCTAATACTTTTGATCAACTTATCATTTATAACACAAACACAGCCGTCTGACGATCCAGAAGTAAGTCTGGGAACTTCTAATGCTAACAATCATGGTAAGCAAAGCAAAGATAGTCCATTGTGTAGCTTCGTGTCTTGTTCTCTCACAGTATTTGTCGGTTGTAAGACACAGATATTGTCAATTAGGCCAGCAAAGGATACTACAGAAGTTTACCTTTTCAAAATACATGCTATACGTTTCTACAATATTCTCTCGGGCAGAACGAAGAATATATACTATAGAAAATAAAGAAACAAAGCAACTAAAAGACATGCTTATGCTAAAACTGCATATAAACTAAATAAACGAAAAAGTCAAAATGTTTCTGTGTAACTGAACGCATACGGTATGCCTGCACATCACATATCAATAATAAAAGTTGCCACCTCGATCATACTGAACCAAGTGCCATCTTAAATCAAACCTCTTTTTTTACACGGATAATACAGTTACAAAAATACAAAAAAAAAAAACAGCACTCAATTAAATCGTGGTAAGAAAAATGTTTTAGAGATTGTAATTGATAGAAATTAGCGAAAAACTGCTATATAGAAACGGTCCACTTAAAAATAAAATAAATATTGTGTTTAGTTGTTTGTGATTCTCAAAGAAATAATAAATACGCCCGATTCTGCGTAAAAGCATTATGCAATTAGAATAATGATACGCTTTGATGCTACGTAATCAGAGTATTCAGGTTCCACATTTTATTTGTGTGGGCTCGCATAATCAGTACTACCTTTATAAAAGACAGAACATTAACTAAAGTTAATTACACAAAGATGTGAATTAATTTATTGAACATGATTGAGTTGCTTGTAGTCTTTGTTTGTTTGTTTTGGAATTTCGCACAAAGCTGCTCTAGGGCTATCTGTGCTAGCCGTCCCTAATTTAGCAGTGTAAGACTAGAGGGAAAGCAGTTAGTCATCACCACCCACCGCCAACTCTTGGGCTACTCTTTTACCAACGAATAGTGGGATTAACAGTCACATTATACGCCCCCACGGCTGGGAGGGCGAGCATGTTTAGCGCGACGCGTGCGCGAAACCGCGACCCTCGGATTACGAGTCGCACGCCTTACGCGCTTGGCCATGCCAGGCCTGCTTGTAATCATGAACTTATCGAGTATTGTGTTATTCTGTATCACCGAACCATATCAATATAACGACCAGAGTTCGATATTTGAATTTTGTTAGAGATAGTAGGTAATTTCATTTCTTATACCCAAAAGTCTACCATTTTCTTTTGCATAAGTTAAACTTAAGCAGTAACCCAATTCACTTTCATTTAACTAATGTCAGTTGTTCTAACCTTACTGAGATAAATCTCCTGAAATAAGTAGCTAATTTTTTCTAAGGTTAACTGTGAGATATCTAGATTTATAGGAAATTACAAGATAATTAATTAACAGCAAATAACTTGTGTGTCAAAAACTTACATAATCTACACTATTTTGATTTTTGGCAGGAGTGCTCCACATAGCGTATGGGCCCGGCATGGCCAGGTAGTTAAGGCGCTCGACTCGTAATCCGAGGGTCGCGGCTTCGAATCTCCGTCACACCAAACATGCTCGCTCTTTCAGCCGTGGGGCGTTATAATGCACAACCAATCCCACTATTCGTTGGCAAAAGAGTAGTCCAAGAGTTTACGGTGGGTGGTGATGACTAGCTGCCTTCCCTCTAATTTTACACTGTCAAATTAGGGACGGCTAGAGCAGATAACCCTCGAGTAGTTTTGTGCGAAATTCAAACCAAACCATAGCGTATGTGGTGTGTGTGTTTTTCTTTAGAAAAGCCACATGGGGCTATCTGCTGAGCCCGCCGATAGGAATAGAACCCAGTATTTTAGTGTTGTAAATCCGTAAACTTACCGCTATACTAGCGGCGGGCGAGCGTAGGTGGACTATGAAGGAGAAATAAATATATCTCAGCTTCTGATTGAAGTTGAAGCTCTTTATTTTATTGAGGTTGGCTCTGGTTCCAGTTTTGTATCCTCAGTGCAATTTATAGTTCCTTCGTGTAAATATTGTGAAGAAAAAATATGTTATTGTTAACAGAGTCATAATGCTAATTTCAATCGTCTTACTTTCACTTTTTGTTTGTGTGCAGATTGGCCTTGTGGATATCAGAGCTGTAGGCGTCTTTCACGAATGATAGCCAATCCATTCAAGTGGGTGGTGAACAGCAGGGTACTACTGGCTAGGGCTTCATCCTGGATCATTAGTTGAAACTTAAGGACCCGGCAGATTGCTTTTGTTGCTTTGCTTTAAACGTAAATACTCATATCCCTTCAGAACTAAGTATCACATTTGTTGTTTTCCCCCTACTTTCATATTGCAAAAGTCTTAAATGTAAACCTTTGTTTTGTGTTATTTATTATCATTTTTATACAAAAATAAGCGCTACATCCAGGCATGGATTTGACGTAACGTATATATATTACTTGTTATGTTATACTGCGCTTCTGCGAGCTGGACTTCCGACGTTTGTCAGTATGTTCTGTGGGTTGTTAGCTACGTTGGGAATTTATGTTGACTTCTAAGGTTAATTTGGTATAAATACGTTCACAATTTGACGCAAACTTATCACATTATCTCATTATTTTTTAAGTATAAGAATGGAAGTGGATGTTTTAATGACACTGAAAATTCTTATAATTGGAGAAAGTGGTGTTGGAAAATCAAGGTAAGTTAGGTACAAATTTGAAAGAAAGATTAATGCCATAGTTTCACTGTAGCACGAGCACTGCAGTTACACTCCCTCTAATTTAAGAAGAGGCAGGGTGGGGATATGGATATCATGACATATGATTCATTTAGAGGTACGTAAAATTTTAATAATACCCTGAATCATTGTGGAATAGTTGTACCTAATACCTTGCTATAATTGCTTACGTTGGATCGTGGGCAATAAGAACGATTGATGAAAACGTTCATATTGCAAAAGCGTATTTTATATTTGTTTCCGACCTGGAAGAAAATTAAGGCATTTTTTTTTTTTTTTTATGGAAGGTATCAGTTTTTAAATTCCTAGTTGCCATTACTGCTGGTGGTAACTAATTGTGTAAATAAATTACGTTATTAGAAAAATATATTGTTTGATCTAGAGCCTATACTGTCTTTCCAAATTTTAAGCTAGCGTTTTCTTATTCTTTTATTGTTCTCTGTATAATGTTGCAATCTTCACTTGGGTCACTTCTTACCCTTTTCTTCACAATAAAAACAAGTTAAAGTGATCTAAAACAACAACTGTTTGCTGCATGTAGGTGAAACTGAAGTAACATTAGAGTTATATTGGATGGGTCTTTGGATAATAAGGAATTATTTTAAGATACCAATTATGGAATAATACTAAATCACTTATTTGGTGCATCAATGCAAAATGAAGTAATGAAATTGTACATAAAGTGTAATAAAAGTGAAGAATCTGTATTAGCAAGGATTGAATTGGGGCAGAACAGTCCAGAATGGTATTCCACCATTTAAATATTCAATACATTAGGTTTTCTGGTCTTCTGATTGGACCACATTCTGAACCACATTACTACCAAAAAGTGGATGAAATAAAATTCAACCATCTGTGAAAATTCCAGTTTAATCACTTTATAATAGTGATAATTATAAACACAGCTTGTGTTTGTACTTGCTTTTAATTCACTTATGGGTACCTTTACTCAATCACAGGACTTGAATACTGAAGACAAAGTTACAGATTATACTGAGTAAATGATATTTCAGACCAGATTGACTAAATACAATGTTTTTAAATTGAAAGAAACTTTGTACTTACCCAGGATTACTTGCACTAACCATGTGTGTGCTGATTCTCACTACAATACAGGTGGAGATTTAATCTTTAAACATTACTTGAAATACTGTTAAAGGATATTGCTGTCCATATACTTATGCAGTTGTCATATTGAGCAATACTTTATCCATATGGTAACAGATACTATCCATTTTGAAGAACACTGAAGGTAGCTTTAGAATAAAATCAATTTAATGACCATGTGCTATGTTAAACCTGTATATGTACAGAAAAAAAATGAATTCAGAATAAGTACTATAAGCTATAAAATAACCTTCTTTTCCCAAGAATCATTCTGTTAGTCCTTTGAATAATTTGCAACAAATCAATATCCCTTCTTAGATAAGGAAATCCCAACTCTAAATAGCATTCTAATTGAAATGGTGTTAGAACATAAACATGCATGGTATGCTCAGATATCACAGCTATAAGATAACCTTCCTATCCCACGAATTATTTTGTTAGTCCTTCTTTGAATAATTTGCAACAAATCAATATTCCTTCTTAGATAAGGAAATCAAAACTATAAATAGTATTCCAATTGAAAATGAACTGGTGATTGTATAGATGGATAATTACCTGTTTTGATTTGTAAATATGTCTGCAAAATACCCAAAAATTCTACTGTTACCTCTACTGTTAGCAACAAACCACTGCTCCATCCCTCGTGTTTTATCTCTTTTTAGTCTCTTAATCTTCTTATTTACTAGCAACAGATTAAAATATGTGTAATAAAGACCAACTGTAATTTTTTTCACAGAATGCTTCTGCTTATGGTTAGGTTTACAAAAATAACATGATTCAGAAACTTCAGATGAACTGCAAATTTTAAAAAATAAAATGTACTATTTTTTCTATTTGAATATTTTGATGTCTGTAGTCAAACTTAACTTTTGTACAGAAAATGAAATGTTTAACTGTCTTGCAAGTGCTGTGTAATATTACAATAAAGTTTATATCTATTTATTGAGATGAATGTATACATTCTTGATTTATAATCCATTAAATTTTAAAGGGATGAAAAGGAGCTTATTAGTTTAAGAAAAGATTGGATGAAAACATGAGTAGCAATGTGTGGTTAAAGTTTCTGCCTCCACCACCTTTGAAGACAATTCATTTCAAAAGCTATCCATCCTGTTTGAAAAGTAATACTGTCTAAACTGCAGCTTATGCTGCCAAAATTTGAACTTATGACCCCTTGTTCTGTTGTTTTCACTGCTAAACACAAAAAAGTTTAATGGATCCCTATTGTTGATGCCATTAATAATCTTAAACATCTCAATTAAATCCTGTCTGACTCTTCTCCTTTCCAGAGAAAACAAGTTTAAAAATTCCTCTCCTCATAGAATAATCACACAATCTTATGTATCATCAGAGTGGCTCTTCTCTTAACCTTCTCCAATAATTCGATGTCCTTTTTTGAGGAAAGGAACCCTAATCTGTACACAGTATTATGAATGAGGCCTTACTATCACTGAAGTGGTAGCATCAGTGAAACAAAAATTCCCTTGTCTTATATTCAGTATCTCTGTAAATGCTATCTAAAATTTTATTAGCCCTATTGCCAGCTACAATGCACTGTTTAGATGATTCAGGTGATTTTTCGATCACAAGACAAAAATATTTTTCTTCAACCACATTATTTAATGTATTTCCATTTAAATTGTAACAGTAATTTGAATTGGGAAAATACACATGGATCACCTTACATATTGGCTTAGTGCATCAAATGATCTAAATCTCTCTGCAAGTCTGCAACATTTTTAAACACTATGTAACCAACTTCTTTAGTTCAAGTTCATTTTTGAAGAAAAAGTACATTATTAAGGATACAGTACATCCTTAATAAGTACATTTTTTTATATGCTGATACATTTTTTTAAGTTTGTATGATTTTTCATTTACAGATGAAGCTGCATAAATTATAGTTTAGAATTTACTCATGGTTTATAATGAATATCTGATTTCTTTCAGCTTGATGCTTAGATTTACTGATGACATATTTGATCCAGGACTTTCTGCAACAATAGGTATGACCTTTGATATGTAAAGTGGATTCTTATAATTTTTTTATGTAATACCTTCTTTGTAAGGTAATTTTTCTTATCTGTATGTCTTATAACTAATTTATATTAATGAACATACCAGTTAAAAAATCATTTATGTTTGGAATTAGGCTTGAGGTTACAGGAGGTGTAACTTGACTGCATTATGCTTCTGGCATAGTGCATTATGAAAATAGTTTCAAGTTTGACACTAATCTCATTTCTGCTTCACCTGGTTGTAGATTGGCTAAATTTCAGTAATGTTGGTTAATTTGTTCTCTTGATTGAAACTGTAGGTTGGAATCTTATTGTTAATGCTTATTTCCCCAAAAGGTAGCTGAAGACCATCTAGGGAGATAACTCTGTAGTGGTGTGTTGTCTGTCAGTTGGTCAGTAGGCACCAAAATGAGCTTATACAGTCAAACATCGATATAAGGCGCTAGTTGGGGTCCAAAAAATTCGACCGCGTTGTATCTAATTGCGCCTTATACCGATTTGATTATATTTTTTTTTGACACTCGGGGTGAGCGACAATGCAAAATTTACGCGTTTAGTAGTGAAATAACGAAAAACAAACAAAACTACTTACACCAATGATATAGCATTTTTTTTATTTATTTTTATTTATTAAACTCAATTTTAAGACTGAAATTAAATGTAAAAAGCAGAATTCTAAAGAAATTTATCGAATTCATTACTTTGATGGGGGCTGATATTCTAAAAGTAGTTCCGTCAGAGCAATCATGTGATCGTTTTAACGATTAGACGCTGATTAAAATTAGTTCAATTTTAAAAAGATATAGTAATTAATTTTGATAATTTATTCTACAGAGCGGCGGCCTCTGTAGAAACCCCAAAAAATTTGGGGCCTAAGACCCCATCGCGACCAACTGATTATCGCGATTTATCGATGCGTTTTATATCGATGTTTACCTGTATAATGGATGCACAACATTAGATGTTGTATTATTGTCACATCCTTAAAATGTGCATATGCCATGAATCACAAGAAGAATTATACACTCAATAGGCTACAACACAGCATCACATGTGAACTTCAAAAACAAGAAGTAAAAATATTTGTTACTCTTAGTTTTGGTTTTATTCACTCATGAAATAGAACACTTTCAGAAATCCTGCAGATGTACATCTAGCTTTGTACTTTGAGTACTTTGTCATTGCTCAGGTGGGCTTATATACAGGCATAAAGTGTACATTAGACATTTTCAGAAGGATTTGGTCTCTGAACATTAAACTCTTATTTTTTAATTCACAGTTCTTGATGTATTCTAGGAGGGCTGACTACATTTATAAAGGTATGAATTTTCTATTTTGAATACTCTCAGACTAGCCCTTTTCAAGACCAGGAAATTGAGGCATTGGATTTTGCTGATGGTAGTAGTATGTTTAGCCCAGCTGTGTCTCCTTATTTTGTATCAGTTTTGCCTTGATGATCTGTGCACTCTAACAGGCACAATGTTTTAAGCTAATCATTTGCCTTATTCATTATTATGTTACAATATTTCAGCTTGTATTGTCATTCTGATGTTGCTTATAGTCTTGTAAGTTCCTAGTTTTGATGATGACTGTTGTGTCATTTTGATAATTTTTTCCAATCTCTCATCACCTCAGGATTTGTAGGAGTTTTGCACTAATATTTCATTTGAAAGAAACACAGGCGTGAATACGATAAAAAGTTAGGTCTTTTACAAACAATTTGCTAAACTAGAACATTGTATCCACCTCTTGGACAGCTAGGTCAACATTGTATAATATTTTTAAAATTTCTACTATTGGTGACAAATTCAAGGAAATTTATTCATAGCTAAGCTATAACAAGTATGTCCAAATGATGGTTTGAAGATATGTATAGATGTAACTTTTCCATCTATTATATGGGATTGGTTTTTGTAAATGTGTTGTGGCAACTTGCATATGTGTGTAAATGTAATTTTTGTTAACTTTTGCTGTAAAGGGAACATAATGTTGGTCAGGTTTTAAAGTTATTTCTCCTTATAAATGTTCTAGCATAATTTGAGTAAGTATAATCTTTGTGAAATAACACAGTAGAGGATGCTTGTGTTAGATCTCGGTAGACCAGAAATACCAAGTCCAACAATTCTTCACCTTTGTGAAGTGTCCTCAAAATATCATAAACAATAATATTTTATTTACTACTATAATTTTTAATATTTTTCATACTTCAATAAGTGCAAATGTCATTTTAATCTTATTTACAAGCATTCATTCCATTTGGATGATCTTGGTTTTGTTTGCATTTTCAAAACTTATACAATTATTGTTCATATTATTAGGTGATAGTAATTTATACAGTTTTATATTTGATCTGTTACTGATATTGATTTAGATGTAGTATCTTCAAGACTGTACAAAAGTTTTTTACTGCAGGAGTAGATTTCAAGGTGAAAGTTCTGGCAGTTGATGGAAAAAAAATCAAGTTAGCCATATGGGTAAGCCATGCTTTTATTGATCATTTTATCAACATGCTGTTTACTTTGTTTCTTGTTATTTACAAAATATGAAATTTAAAAGAGAATATTTTGAAATGTATGTTTTGATTCAACTCTTCATAAATATTCCATTGAAACTATGTTTGTATATATATTTATTAGTTTCTTATAACTCAAAACAAGCTGAAACAAAAACAAATTAAGTAAAAAACACTGCATCAACTGAAAAGATCCAAGGGTACAAGCTACAATGTGAGATTATAAAATGTACCCTGGGTTTTGGAGGTGACTTCTGAAATAGTACCCACATTGCAGTGGGGATACACCATCTACCAATTTTAACCACCATTTGCAGGCTCACATAAGAAGTAGAGTAGCTATAGATATAGAAATAGAAGGTAACTGCTCTCCCAGACTACTTTGTTTTCACTATATATATTATTTTTTATTAGGTAACTTTTTTCTTACAAGAAAAACATTTTCAAAGTGGGAATAGCAATTGGAAGTCAATTTCATTCATTCTACTGATACATGTACAATTGTACTAACAGTTCCATTACTTTTTATCAATATTTTTTTGATTGATGATAACGTTTGAAATAGGTTGAAATCACTTGTTTAATTTTGAGAGTTTTGTAGTTTACTTTTGAGGTATCTTCAGTTTTCCAAAACCCTTTGGTTTTTGCACTCATAACATGTGCTTAAGCTCATCTGTGAATGAACAAAATTCAGAACTTGTAATCCTTGCATGATAAAATTGTTATTATTTTAAACTAATACAGATAGAATGAATACACACTGGATATCAACCTTCTAAAACTTTGTGTGTGTGTGTGTGTTTTGGAATTTGATAATTTTGGACTAGGATCCATCCAGGATAAAATGCTAACTTTCTTACTGTTAATCTGTTAAGTAACTTGTGTAGGACCCACAGCCAACATTTCCATACTTTTTTTTTTAATGTGGTGAAAATGCTGACATATTGTTTAAGTTTGAATTGAGGAACAAAAATAAAAAAAAGAACATCTTTGGCAAACTGAAAACAAGATTATAGAACAGTTTTGTTTATTTATGCAGCTCACTACCAAGTTACAACATTTTGTTCAGTGTTTCAGTATTTTCTTTGTCAACAAGACATTTTAAGTTACATAGTAAAGGTGATGTACATTCACATGATACTGTGTTTAAGTACATATAATAAATCTTTTATATCCTTTGTTTTGAAGGATAAAGTTTCCCAAACTGTTATATCATATGCACAGTTGTTTTTATTTATTTATACACTGCTATCCAGTTATACGTAATTTATTCTTTTTAAACTATTACACAGATATCTAAGGCTTTGTAGATTTTGATTTAGAAATTAGAAATAAAAAAAACATAAATAATGTTTACATTTTAAGAATTTTTTTACTTTTTTGTGTGAATGTGTTAGGAGAAATTTGATAACCTTTTTTGTTATTCAGTTAGTGGGAAAACAAATTACATGTAATTTGAATATACAGAAAAACTCCACTTTGCTCTTACATATTTTTCTTGGTAGGTATGTACCAACCTTTATTACTTATATGATGAATGAAATTAAAGTATGCTTAATGAAAACCACTGCAACTTTTGTGGGCAATCCTGTTCTGACTTCTTAGCAGAACTTAAGAGAAATTTAAACTGGTCTAGTGAAGGCAATAAATGAATGAATAAGATTTTGTGTACCCACTTGTATTACTTTCAAGTTAAGGTATAGTCAGAACAAACTTTTAGAATCTATACTGTACAATATATGTTATGTCTAGCAACCAGTTTACTAGTTTACAGCTCTAGGTACAAAAATTATGCAGAACATATTTTGTAAGTTCAAAATCAGATGCTAGAACAGTTGTTTTGTTTCATTCACATAGCCATACTAGCTGATATCTGCTGAATCTGAGCAGTGCTGATAATTAAAAATTCCAGTTATGAGAGTTTCTTTTGGGAGGTTTTACAGGAAAAATTTGAAACTTTGTTAATGTTCTATGGTACAGTATTTCTTTACCATCTATAACAGTAAGTCTTAAATAATAATAGGTGTCATAAAGAAACTGTAACCTGTATAAAAACATTTGTAATGAAGTAACTTAAATAAAGTAATACAATATATTGCAATGTATCAAAAATTAAATGTCTTGATGAAAGTTTTCCAGTTTAAGGTCAGGTTTTGCAGTTCACAAAAAAGTTGCTTTAGCACTAAATGAAATAGTGGCTAAAATATTAATGTAGTTACTTGAACACTAAAAGACTGCACATTCCTCTAACTGCTAGAAAGAAACTTAGAAGGCAGTAGTGAGCTGCTAACTACATCCTTCATAGAAATGCTACCCATATTTGGAGATGTTGAAATTTCTGGTTATAAGAACTTTCTTTTTTTACTGTAATTACTATGATAAGCAAATATTATGATTTTAAAATTACATATTACTATAATGTTATTACTTTCTAAGAGTATTAATAGAATTAATTAATAGAGTAAAGGTTTCTTTATATAAAAAAAAATTATGAATATTGAATTTTGAAATTGCTGATTACATAAGTAATTGGTAATCAAGAGGAGAGAGGTTTGATTCCTGGGACAAGGGTCATATTAAGTGTGAATCTCCATGTGATTATGATTATCCTCCAAATGGATATACCATAACATCTGACTGTTGTAGCATAAGTGTGTTCAAAATAAATATGCATGGTTGCCCACTGGAAGGGACAAGATGGTGCACTTACATTTCACAAAAAATTGCTTGTATTAGGATGTAAACTTAACCTCATGGTTATATATTTTTTGGTAATTTTTTTTTATTAAGACTGTAAATTTATGTTTGCATTTAAGCACACTTAACACACGCTCTTTTAGTCTGTGGTCGTGGTCACCCATGCTGATATATAAACACTGAAGAAAAGCTTAGTGATTGATATGTAAGAATCTGAGATATAATAGAGTTGGTTATAGCTATAAAAATTAACACTTTTTGTAATTCTGTCAGTGCTAAGTAATATAGTGAATACTTTTAAAAAAAATAATTTTAAATACTTGTTCAGTGATGAATGTCAATCATCTTATTATTTAGGCTAGCTTATTTCCTTCCATGACACTACTGCCTTAGATACATTTATGTATATTTCAGGACCTCATTACTTCAGAAGTATTATTTTTCTGTACAAAACTAGGACACTGCTGGTTCAGAAAGATTTAGAACCTTGACACCTAGCTATTACAGGGGAGCACAGGGTGCAATACTGGGTGAGTTTTATAATAACAAAGTCACCTTGAATTGTCATGTAGAACATTTTGCTAAAGACCAGAACTAAGTGCAGTTTAATTCTTTGTTTTAAAGATACAATTTAACTTGTTGAACATAAACATTTATTTTGTATGTTTGAAATGTTGGGCATTTGTGCTGTTCATATTTTATATCTTGTTTGTTGATTATTCACATACCTTATTTCTCATAAAGTATTCCATGTCTGCTTCTATTGGTTAATTAATTTTATTTTACTTACAATAGTTTATGATGTAACTAACCAGACGAGTTTTCAAAAGCTTGATGTTTGGCTAAACGAACTTGAGACCTACTCTACAAGGACTAATGTTGTGAAAATGTTAGTAGGTAATAAAATTGATAAGGTAAGTTGCTGTGTAATTCATTTCTGTGTTTAGTAAATAAAGTTAAATTTTTTTATTTTTTAAGAGGGAGAAGAAGTTTAGTAACTTTCAACACAGGCTGAAAATTGGTTTTGTTTTAAGGATTTAAATAAGAATGTACTGTAACTTAACAAAACTGTATTTTGTTAACATGCAAGAATAACAATTATTGTACAAAAAACTATATTGATTTGTGTTTATGATATGGAATCACTTGAAAGGGGATACTTTTTCATAAGTTATCCAATAGTTTTTAAAATTTTAATGAGCACTGTATTACTAACAAATTAATGTTATAAAAATGGGACATGCGTGTGTCTATATATATATATACACATATTTATATTTTGTAGTTTAAAAATCAGAATAACCTAGCACCCTGTAGTAAGGTATTAGTCTAAGCATAAAATATTTACATATCTTTCTGCCTAAAAGTTTAAAAATGTATAATAAATTTATGAGTAGAAACTTATTAGTATTACTAATGGACCAGTCAAGAAGGAGAATGGAAATCTATTCTGCATATGGCTGGTATAGAATATATTCTATAATTCTGTCACAGTTGGTAATTAATAGGCAATTTATTCATTGCCCAATCATACTTAATTTATGAAAGTTAACAAAGATATTGTCACTAAATGTAATTGATAGAAACAAATGGAAACTTGTGAGCTTGAAATGTAGGAACAACATTTCTGAAAGTCAAGGTTTGGAAATTTTTTTATGTTATATGTGGCTTGTTGATCACTTTCTAAGTCATTTATTGTAATAACTATTACAGAGACTTAAGTTCTGTCTTTCAACATTTTGAGAAGATTGTGGCTTTAAGAAAGGATTACAAATTTTATAGAAAAATTAAGAATATGGAGATTTAAAGTTACTCATGTTGGTAATCAAAAGGTTACAAATCTTTAAAATTAATTTCTAATAAGGTAATATTTTAAGTTTTGTTAAAATATTTTTAGATCTTTGGATAATGAAACTTTTTTCCAACAGAAACAACACTTTCAACAGTTTTCAACCACAGCTTCATTAGAACACCTATTTTAAGTTGGTGGAACTAAAAGTAACTGATTTTATTAATTTTTAAAGACTATACTTAAAGTAGAATCCTCTGACTTGTTTATATTTCTTCGTACATCATATCTAAAGTGTGAGTACATTTGTATAACTTACTCAATAAAGTCTGTGAAAAAAAGTTTCCTGTAATTTTTAAACTGTGTATGAGAAACATTCTAACATGCCCCAGTTCAGGAGAAGGTTTGTTTACATAAATTATTGTTTTCAAGAGGTTTAAGGAAATGTGAATTTTTTTTCCTGTCATATAAATGTTTCTATATAGTGTTTATAAATACATCTAGGAAAATAGAGAAGTTACTCGAGAAGAAGGAATAAAATATGCACGTAAACATTCCATGTTATTTATTGAGGCTAGCGCTAAAAAATGTGAAGGAGTACAATGTGCTTTTGAGGAACTAGTAGAAAAGGTTAGTTGTACAGTGTTTTATTGAATATTATCTGTATATGTTGTTGAATTAGTTTAATATTTCACACTTTCTTGTATGAATGAAGGCAATTAAAGTAACATAATGAAACATTTTATGTAAAGAATTAAGTGCTTCTTGGGCATTTTTTCTTTGTCACTGTAATAGTAATGTGTAATAGTCATTGCATGTATTAACTTGAGTTGAGTAAAAGAAAAGAAATAATATATTAAACAACTAGGGAAAAAACATTTGATTATATATATATATATATATATATATATTAACATTACATAATGTTTAGGCATAACAAGGGACCTGTTGGTTTATTTCTGCTGTCCCATCCTCTAAGCCAAAATATATAAAAAAAATTTTCAAAACCAGCCCTTATCATTCATATATCTACTAAGTTTTGTTTTACATTTACTCAGATTTACTGCCTTAACAACATCCAAAGGCAACCATTTCCACAGGTTAATCACCTTATTTGAAAAATAAACTTGTGTTTGGTGAAGATGGCTTCTACCATGCCTACTTCTATATTTGTGTCCCCTAGTTCTACAATTTTCACTCTCAAGTATGAAAACTGTGGGTGTATCAACATTATAGATTCCTTTTACAATTTTAAACACCTCAGTCAGATCCCCTCTAACTCTTCTTTTTTCCAAGAGGAAACAATTTTGAGGATTTTAATATCTCTTCATATGACAATCCTTCCATTCCAGGTACCATTTTGTAACCCTCCTCTGAACCCTTTCCAACAATTCAGTGCCATTCCTAAGGTAAGGAACCCAAGACTGAACACAGTATTCAAAATGCAGCCTAACCAGTGACCTATTAAATGAAATTATAACCTCTTTTATGTGTTCAATATTTATGTAGACATGACCTACAATCTTACTTGCTTAGAAGGCTTAAGAGACTGATCAACCATTACACCAAGATCATTTTCTTTCATAACACTCTTAAGGTTATTCCCTTTCAATTTATGCTTATGATTCAAATTATGATAACCTGTATTCAGTATATTGCATTTATCATAATTAAAACCCATCTGCCTTTCATTTGCCCAACTCACTAAATGATCTAAATCCTTTTGTAAAGCATCATTATCCTTTTGACAGTTAGTAACACACAAGACCTTAATATCATCAGCAAATTTTAGTAATTTATTGATTATTCCTTCATCTGTGTGATTGTTGTAAATCAAAAAGAGCAAATGTCCTAAGACAGCTCTGAGGTACCCCATTTGTGACATTAATCCAGTTTCACTGATCTCCATTTGTAACAATCCTCTGCTTTTTTCCATCCAGCCATACTGAATTTACTAAGTTATCTTCCACACCTTTAGAGACATTTTTTACAAGCCTTTTATGTGCCATCTTGTCAGATGCTTTCTGAAAACCCAGAAAAACACTAAATCTACACCTTTACCTTCATCTACATATGTAGTAACATTTCAAAGGATGTCAAAAGATTTGTAAAGGAAGATTTTCTCTCAGTGAAACCTTGTTGACTGTCTGACAAAATTCTTAACTTTATTAAATGGCTTTTCCCATAAATGATGTAATGACAATAGGCGAACAAACATATGTCTTGCAATGTCAGTAATAGAGATTGACTGGCAAAGGTTGCTATTTACTTTTGTGATCATTACAAGTGAATCACAAAGATTTGAAAGAATTTGAATTTTTTAAGGGATATGAAATAGGGCCATTTTTTTAAAGTGGAAACGGTCATATGAGATTATAGAAGACATATAATACAGGGATCATCCACTTATAAAAGTGTTTTTAAAGTGGAAACTGTCATATGAGATTATAGAACATACATCCAGGGGAATTCTTTATGTTGAATTTTTTGTATTTAAAGACATATAATACAGGAGATCATCCACTTATAAAAGTGTTGCTTAGTAACAGCGTAGAGAGCTATTTCTCAAGGCTATCCATCAGTGGATAAAACTTAAATTTAGACTGAGGTAACCATATTTTGAAGTTAAGCAAAATTGTAAGGCAAACAAGTATTGAGTAGTTTTATATAACATTTTTGAAATTTGAAGGCTTACAAGTGTGCATAGCATATGTTTTGTAGGAGGCAGAAGGTAATATTTATTATTCTGCCAAGGTCTTTAACAAATTTTCAAATTAAAAAAAAATCAACTCTGAAAAGCTTTTACAATGGTAGTAAAGGAAAAACTTAATTTTTTCTTCATATATAGGATTTCACATACATGTTTCTTTAAAATCCTTTATACTGCTAATTTTTTAAAAGGGTTAACTACTAAATAATGAAAAAATTACTGTCATAAACAAGCAATCACTTCAATTGTCTCTTTTATGGAGAACTTGGTAACAAGAAATTTGCACCATTGTACTTAGGCATTAGTTGTGGGTTGGGGTGCCAAAATATGTTAATCTATTAAAATATGTCACATGAATAAATTATCATAATTGGAAAACTTTCATATACACCAAATGTATGCTGAATCTGAACAAAAAAAAATTATTCTTCATATGCATTTTTAACTGACAATTTTAAAAATGTTTAAAAGACATAGAAAGTTGTGTTAATACAGAGGTAGGATGTGTAATAAATATGTTCAGAATTGAAGTAAGGTAACAAAATAAAAGTAGTAAATTAAAAATCAGTTTGGCCTATAACTTGATCCATGTGCATTAAGAAAAACAGAAAACACACAGACACTTTATTATTACTACATTTTTAAGGTTCTGTCTATGAATAAGAGAGAGAGAGATAGAGAGGAAGGCAACTGAAAATATATGTAATTGGTTGTAATGTATAATACTATAAACATACTTAAAATGTTAATTTCTGTCTCTCCGTGAATATAGAGTACTGTGAATTTCACAGTAAATGAGATTGAACTTAATTCTCCTTAATAATCTATTAATGTTCATTGTATTCTTGTTCTGTAGTTTTACATAAAAATTATGTAGAATTTCATTTACAAAAAGTATGTACTGCTATATATAATTCTTTGCATCATTTAAACCTTCTTCTTGCAAAGATTACATAAGACTGCCATAAGAAATATTCTCTTTAAAGGAAGTAGTGCAGCAAGCTTATGTTAGATATAAGGTTAGTGCACATGAAAATATTTTGAACATGACTTATGTACTGGATATTATGATTTCTAAAGGAAAATTAATTAAATATTTCTTAGGCCCAACAAGTGTTTTAAATTTTATTTAACTGCTGGTGTATTTTCTTTTCATTCTAATAATTATCTAAAAACATCATTGTTTCATCAGTTTAGATGATTTACCAACCTAAAACACTTCACTTTTTTAGTGTAGGCAGATTACATAGTTAAATATCTTAAATGTATTTTTGTTTGTTTGTGGTTTTTATAGATTATTCAAACACCAGGACTGTGGGACACTGACAAACTCATAAACTTAAGGCTAAGTGATAACACATTGCCCCAACACTCTGGTCAATGTGGAGATTACTGTATTATATAATTGCTACAGTTAGATATAAATGTATCATAACTCCAGTGGACTAGTCCAAGATCTACCAGTATCTGTTACTGTCAACAGATGAATGACATGGAAGACTAACCTTGTGATGATGCTGATTTTTCAGGAAATTAAAATGTGAATTTTTTTTAAATTTTAAGATAAGTCTTACCTATTATTGCTGTCAACCAGGTTACATTATTTCTGAAGATAAACTGTTTCTATAAGCTAAAAGTCTCAAACACATCTATAGTAATTTTTTTTCAGTTAATATTAGATAACAAAAAAATAATTAATTGGTGATTTTCAAATAAACAAGTTTGCTGATCCTTATTCAATGTCATTCAATCAATTGCCGTATAACTTAATTAAAGTGTCTAAATACATTAAGTCTCTAGTCATATCAAACTTGTTTTGCTAATTAAGTATAAACAATTTTTAATTGTCATTTCCCTGTAGAACCCCACCACATAAATTTGATGGTAAACCATACAATAATATTATTATATATTGCTTTGGGACAAAGAAAGCCATGGTCTTTGTACAATATTGTTTATTTTTATCCTGCAATTTATTTTAAAAGTACAAACTAAACTGCATATCAATGAATCAAAATAAGAAATTGAAGATTAAATAATATTGATCAGAGACAGGCAACCACAAAATTATTTCAATGAGCTCCACAATGTTTTAGATAGATTCCTTTTCTCAGGCTAACTTAAATCTGTTCAGAAATTTTGGCAAAGACAGTATTGAAGAGCATCAAAATAAGTTGGTGGTTTCAGAGTGGATGGTTTACTGTCATACAACAACAGTTTTATGGTATACACACAAGAAACAGTGTATTTTTACAAAATTGTTTACTGTACTGAAACTGTAAAATAATGTACTAAGAGAAACAAAATTTCTAAGAGTTGAACCAAAAGTAATATAAATTTAGGTTGTGTAGTCATTAAATGTGTAAGTTGTGTTATTTTTGTATAGCTATTTTAAATTAAACAAGAATTTGGCCTCACTTACAACAATGTATATGCTTTGGATGTTGTAGGTGATGTCTGTGCATTAATCCAAGGTGAGTTTGTTGCATATTTTTATGACGTGTAAAGTTAAAAGAATTCATGAGTGAATACAAAGAAGTTGTTTTGTGTATTAGCGAACATTTTTTTACAGTTTCGAAAATATTTATATGAATTCATGTGATTTACACTTATTTCTTATTTAGTTTGTTATTAATTAATTGTCAAAATATCTTGATAATTTAATCAAAGGATGAGATTTATGCAATTTGTTGCTCAGTAAGAAATGGTTTTTGCTTTCAAGATTCCATTCCAAATTAGTATCTGAATATTTTAGCATCACTTAACTAATTTATATGAACTTCTATGTCACTGTTAGAGTACTGGGATGGAACATTTTTCACCTATATAATTTATATTTTCAGCTGTGAAACAAAAATTTCTTCATAGAAAATTACGTTACAAGACAAAACATTTCAAGCCTTCTTATAAAGCTGTAACTATTTTCATATTTATGAGAATGTATACTTGATAATCATTAGTAGGTTTGTATAAGAATATTTATCTACACATCAAGTAGACTTGAATGAATACTTGTACATCTGGTTCACCAGGAATTAAGATTCTGATGTTTTGAGGTATTGAAAAACACTCAATTCTGTCATATAATTTTTTCTTTGGTTTATATATTTTACCAATACGTATTAGGTATTGTACATCATGCTTTATTTTTAACGTATTCAGTATTCTTGCTTTGAGTTTAATAATTTTAAATAGTCAGAGATTACTTAAGTTTTATATATATATATATATATATTATCTTTTTATACCAGTTTTATTCTACTTTATTTTGAATCTTACACAGTATCAGTTACCAGTGGAAGTTTTTCATATATTTATTTCTAAATGTTTTTGGTATTACTAAAATTGAAACTAAGTCAATTAAAATTTGTTTTAATAGTCTTAAGTTAGAGCTCTAAGAGTGTGTACACAGAAAATGGCATATAGAATAATGACAACTGCAAAAAGGTGTTGTTACACATTTTTATTTTACCCAGTGTAAGTAAGTGTATTTACAGTTATCAATACTAATTCACAGATGTCTGATAACTGGGCCCAGCATGGCCAGGTGGTCAAGGCACTCGACTTGTAATCTGAGGGTTATGGGTTTGAATTCTCGTCACACCAAACGTGCTCATCCTTTCAGCCATGGGGGCATTATAATGTGATGGTCAGTCTCACTATTTGTTGGTAAAATAGTCCAAGAGTTGTTGGTGAGTGGTGATGACTAGCTGCCTTCCCTCTGGTCTTAACACTGCCAAATTAGGGACAGCTAGCACAGATAGCCCTAAAGTAGCTTTGCAAGAAATTCAAACCAAACCAAAATATCTTGATAATTTAAAATACTGGTAATATGGTGACGTACACAAAAAGTTACTTAACAGGAAACATATTGGAGATTTTTTCATCTGTACTTGTAATATTTATGGTTAATACTGTCAAATGGGAACTATAATTTTTTTTCCCAACTAGTATTAAAACGTTTAACTTGAGTGTTTCCACTTGGGTATTCCTGAAATGAATTTTATAGTTAGTAAGTTACTGGTACTTAGCATACACAAATTTTATTTCAGAAGTAAAATTGCTACAAATATTTATGGAAAAAAGAAGTGTGGAACTTCACTTGCAGACATTGAATCCCTAAATTACAACCTTCAGTAAAGTTGACATTACATTTTCTTTTATTCGTGACTGAAATCCATTTGTTTTTAATGATAGTGTATCTAGAACTTCCTAATTCTCCAGTTAGTACTTCCTGATTACAGTAATTACTGTGAAGAAAGAATGAAATTGTTAAAAACAGTATTGATGGTTTATTCTTGAGATGTGCAAACCCGGACACCTTACAGTACCTGAGAATGGGCAAATTAACTTAATAGTTTCTAAGTATTGTTCGTATACAATCTCCTCCTTAAATTATAAAGGAAAGTTTTAAATGCATCAATATTAAATTAAACTGAGTTAAAAATTAACAAACATTGCCAAACCTTTATGATATATTTACTTATGCATATAAAACCAAGATGAAATTTTAAAAATATCGGTTAGTTTGGTTTGTCTGTATAGTCATGAAAGTCGTGGTCAGTATTAAGTTAGGTTTCTTTACAACTTTGTGCAAAGCTACTCAAGGGCTATCTGCACTAACTGTCCCTAATTTAGCAGGGAAGGCAGCTTGTCATCACCATCCACTGTCAACTCTTGGACTACTTATTTTCAAGAAATAGTGAGATTGACTGCCACAGTATAATGCCCCCATGGCTGAAAGGGCAAGCATGTTTAGTGTGATGGAGATTTGAACCCAAGACCCTCAGATTATGAGTTGAGTGCCTTAACCACCTGGCCATGTTGGGCTTGTCAATATTAAGAGAACAGAAATTTGTAAGCATTAGATCAACATGATATTTATTTAAGTTAAATCGATGCAACAGATATATTAATACATATTAAGTTCAGTTCCAACAAACACTTCCTTATAATTTAGCAGTTCACAAAACGTGACAAGTAACCTTAATGGTGAATCAAAACCTTAGACAGCTTGGCTGTATAAACTTTGTTTCAAATATGGTAGTAAATGATATATGGGCTGTTTATACATGGAAGGTGTTGTGAGTGGGACATTCAAGTAATAGTGATATTATAAAGTTATTTGGTAAGTTTCAACAACCAAAATTACTTGAAATATTAACAAGAGATTTTCATAATTATTGCAAGTTTCAATTTCATGCAGTCAGAGTTTAGTATTACATTAAATAAGAGCATGAAATAATAAAAAGGTGTAAATATTTTGGATAAGAATAACGTAGTTACAAAAGATCAAAATGTATAATTAATTAATAGTTCATACTGTGAGCTACAAAACTGTATTGTTTATATAACGTTTATTGCACATTACAATTTTCTTTCATACATGGAAAAAGAGTTTCATGTTTTATTATAGAAATGCCACACTGTGTAAATTATACATTAAACAATTTTAAAACCTTGAAAATAAAACAACTGAAAACAGTCTAGAATTATGTCATACCTTAGAATCAGGCTGATGTATGTACTCTAATGCTACCAATAACACTTGCATGTAGTTATACTTGTCCTCATGGAAAATGATTGAGAATTACACAAAGTAAATGAGTCAAGAAAAAACTGATTGGACGTGGTTGGGTTGCTGTGCTCTGGAGCTACACACAGTAAGAAGCAGACACAGTGATTGAGCACTTTGCACAGCTGAAAGGTTAGTAAATGTAGCTTTAGCTAAAAATACTGTGGAGAGTGCTTAATATATACACACACACTGCTGGCCAAAATCTTAAGGGTAATGAACATAAAGAAAAAATATGCATTTTGCATTGTTAGACTCAACCACTTATTTGAGTAGAGCTTTGAAAGATTAAAATAAAAAAAGGTAAAATAAAAAAAAAAAACTTTTTTAACATTTAATAGGGAAAATGTGAACACTATGAAATTAGTCTAAGTACCAGCTGGTCAAAGGTTTAAGACAATACCAAAAAGAAGTGCTATGCAGGGTAGGAAATGCCCAACAAGAGGTCTCAGTAGTGAGTTGCATGGCCATCAGTGCAAACATTCGCTTTGGCATGGTAGATATAAGTGTTTGTAGAAGACTGGCTGGAATGTTATTCCAAGTGGTGAAGATGGGTTCACGAAGATTGTGCACTGTTTGGAATTGATGTCCATTTCTATAGACTTTCCTTATCATCTACCCCTGAACATTTTCAATGGGGTTCAGTTTGGGTGAACATGCTGGACAGTCCAAAAGAATCACGTTATTCGCCATGAAAAGTCCTTTGTCCTGCAGGCATTGTAGCTTGCAGCGTTGTTCTGCTGAAAGATCCAGTCATTTCCACACAAGCGAGGGCCTTCAGTCAGTAAGGATGCTCTCTCCAACATGCCAGTGTAGCAAGCTGCTGTTTGATGCCCCTGTATAACCTGAAACTTCATTGTTCCATGGAAGGATAAAACACCCCAAATCATGATGGAACCTCCTCCACTGTGTTGTGTAGAAAATGTCTCTGGAGGGATATCCTTATCTTACCAGTAATGTTGGAAACCATCAGGGAAGAATAGTTTGCTTTGTACTTATAAACCTTATGATGGAGTGTTTTGCAATGGAAACTGCATTGCAGAGCTATTGTAAAGGTGTGTGGTTATGAGGGAGAACATGAACTGATGTGGTCTTCTGGTGCATAGATGCAATAAAACTTTTTATATAATGCATAACATCAAAATTAAGAGGTACTAAACACTTCTATATGCCTATCTTACTTGCCACCAGTTAACTTCATGGTAACAAAGTTGTTAGTCCTCTTGCAATTATTAGTGATAAATTTTAGCCTTATTTTTCTCTTATTTTTCTTTCATTGTAAAGTTCTTAATAATAAAACGTGACTTGCAGATCTTGGGTGTAATCAGGATTTCTACAACTGTATTTGGCATATCATTCAAACACAGTAGAAAACTGATTTTAAAAATTTTTTATGCTTTACCATAAATATAAAAAGTGTATTAATAATTATTATAAATTTAAATATTGACCTTGAATAAGTAATGTTAAGCACAAGTACAATTATAGTAGTGGTTGGGAGTAACAAGTAATTAATGTGATAATGATGTATTCATTTATATTATTGGAGTAGCACACAATCTAACTTGTAAATTTTAACACATTCGCCAATATTTAATAAACACCATTTATTTTAAGCACAAAATAGAAGGACTGATCTATTGGTTATCATTATAATCGAATAAATTTACAAATAATATTTCTACTACACTATGTAATATTATAGAAAGAAAGGGCCATTGTATTTAGTATTTTACATCAAATTTTAACATAGATCTCAAAAACATTGGTTTTATTCTAAATAAATCATTCATTAGTTTATTAACTATGGAGTTATAAACACAACCTTATTCTGTTCTGGAATATACATATTCAGATCTTGCACTTGTATTTCTATTAAACATTTATGTTGCTTTCCATAGACTATATTTCTTCCAACTTTGAATGTTGACCTTTTAACTCAATATGTATACAAAATGTATGGGTCTTGAAAAGCTGAAATGCCGAATTCTCTTTTCTATCTGCATATCCTTCCATTAAGATGCTACATAAAACTTTAAAGGTGTTTCAACACATATCCACACTACCTGTGAAAGCTTATTTTTTGATAAAGCTTTCACATGAGAACATTTCAACATGCATAACTGGGCTTTTACTTTAAAAGCACATTTTCTAATAAAACGATATATATATATATATCAGTACATTTACAATACTATAATTTAAATTATATTACACACACTACTACTGTTTTCTCTGTAAGTTATTCATAAAATTCACTGGCTCTTGCATTGTTTGTATCTTCCAGCATCTGCCATCAGATCATTGTATACTGTTTGTTTCTATGTTAAACATGCATAAATACATTCTATCTATTGTGCACAGTGTATCTGTTGCACTTGGCACTAATAAAACATAAGGTACATTTTAATCATTTTTACAAATCATTTGTTCTGCATAGCTCTTATACTTTGCATAAAAAATGGTAAATGCTCAGATTAATGCTTCTGTTAATGATATTTAAATAAATAGCACTAGAATCTAGAATGTGAATGCTTTAACAACCTTTTTTAACTGTGACTTCAGTTTTCCTTGCACTGAATGTTTGAATTAACATTTAAGATTTACAAAAAAACACAAAACAACAACAAACATTTCTTAATTTCTCATTCTCAGTAATGTTTTATGAAAATCAGTTACCTACTAATTTGCTAACTTTATAAAACCCTATGTGTTAAGAATATAAATGATTCTGATTAATATGGAAGTTGGTTCAATATGTGTAAACAGCTTATTACAAAGAAATATTTATGCAAAATATATCCTTTCTAGTTATTTATTTACTGTAGTACCACATTAAAACTTGAAAATACTTAATATTTTAACTGAGTAGTGATTATAATAACCAGTGGAGAATAGGGTAACAACTAAACAGTAATTAGTCCTAGCTTCAGTAAAGATCAGATAAAGCACTCCATTTATCCATAACAATGGAAAAGGACAAATATTCAAATTACTGTTAGAAATGAGTACGATAAAACAACATATAACCAAGAATATGTACAACAATTCACACACCCCTGAGAACTGTTAAGATGAAATACTTAACACACTATCATTATTTATCACAATCACTTAATAAAAAATAACACATTAATGGATAAATGTGAAAGTGATTTACATTACAGTCTCAAATCTCGAAAAACTACTCACTTCTAAACATTTTTGTATAAATACATGTAAATCTTGATTCATATGTTGTTTTGTTCAGAGCTTATGTAAATGAAAATGTGCAAATTTTCTCGTTTTCACTTAAAATAGGTTAATTTCTAAATTTCATTATCCAGGTCACAAAAGAAAAGTTTGAAGGAAATGATGGCCATTTACTGTACTTTTACAACACAAGCAATTAAGAAATAACACATACTATCCAGGAACAAAATTTGTGTTCCATAGTTTTATCTATAAAATACTAGTAGAAAGTGGATTGATTTGTCTAGTGTTTGTTAGGCAACATCAAAATCTCACTTTCTGTTACACAATAAATGGTTTACAAAATGAAAAAAAACATTTGTAAAGAATAAAAGTTCAAGAGAAAATACTAAATATGGCAGAAACTAAACAAGGTAAGATTAACTGGTTCTAGACATTGGAATCAGGTGCTAAAATTGTATTGAGCACACCCAAAATAATAATTACATGCCTTGCTTGCTTTGGATAAACATATTATTTGCACAATTTTGCATATGTATGAGCAAATATATTACAACATATAATTAATATTACCTGTTGTTAACTATATTATTGAACAACCAAGTTAAAATGAATTTAATTAAAGCTGACAGTTTTTGCAGCTCTTTTGTATGGTTTATTCTTCAGGTCTGAAAAAAAATGACTGGGAATTCTTAGCTAAAACACATTTATGTTTTGTTAACAAACCCCAACTTAACTATCACCTCTTAACTTTGTTTAGAATGTGAAACGATCAACAAAATTATACTTGATGTCTTTGTTTAAATAACATTCACACTTATATTCTAAAAAGATTAATGTATGAAACAATATCAAACAATTTTATCCTAAAAGAACAAAGCATATTTCTTTCCATATTTTAAAATCCAACAAGTCTATATAAATCATCCATAAGTTTGATATTTCTTTTAGACACATACCTGTACACCATAGATAATTAGGTAGGGTGGTGGTATGATACCTGGAAACCAACATAATAACTACAATTATAACATTATGTACTGCATTCTTTCATTTAGATAATGGTATAAAAGAAAGATAATAAATACTACTTTCCAATGATATAATTCACTTGGCCTTTTAGATGCATGCTCACCTTAAATAATGTCCTCTCATGCACCATAATCAGCTTCATTTTGTTTCATTTACCTTTGTTCCTTCATGTGTCTTGTTTTCAATTCATTGGTTATACCTCCTGTTTACAAAAAGGTATTTTAATTCTGTCAATTACAGCATGTTGACAAATTATAAATGCCAGGAGATAATGAGAAGGAACAATATCTGCCTAGAGGAGACAGTCAAAATTCAGAACCTCTTAAAATGTAAATTCTGCCATTTAAATATTTTCAGTATAAGTTATTTTCTTAATTTATAACTAATTATCATGCATTGAGAAAATGTCACTTTGCTTACAGTTTAGAATTAGAAAGTTAAACAAAACTAGATTTCATAATTTCTTTGCAATATTTCAAGAACAAGGTTCTAATTAAACATTATTTGGGTACAATGGAGTCTTGATTAATGGGCAACCTCACCATTAAGGGCAGGCCTTTTCAGTCTCTTTCTTTTTTCTGTTATTTGTAACCAAAATAAGTCTTGCAATAAAATATACCTCAAGATTCCAGATTAAGGGCAGTGTCTTTCATCTCGTTTATTATGTGGGCACATGATAAAGTGGGCAGTCATCTTTGTTTGCCTATATGTTATTCTGCTAAATTCTAAACTTCACAGAAGGATGACTACTTTTGAACACTTGCAATGTTCATTGAATCAGCTACTAACCATATACTGAAATAAGTGTTTTCACAGATTCAAAGTACAATATTATTAATTTGGTGAGAAATTCTTGCAGGAGACATTGTAGGGCACATAAGCTGATAAATTCCATGTAGTGTTCTTGGAGCAGGGGTGAAGCCATTTTATTTCTGAGTACATGCTTTGTTGATCATGAGATTATTTTATTACTATGTTCTGTATACAGTTTAATGACACAAGTGGAGGTATGAAGCTTTATTTTCAGTGGATTTCTAATTTAGTTGTTGACAGTATAATAAACACAGAAAACAAATGTGAAATGAATAACAGATCAAACTCTGAAGAGAGTTACTTTGAAAATTTGCGACCAATAATGAAGAAAACAGCTAATCCACCTTCTGAGATCTCCTGTTGATAATGTTCCATGTCATAGCAGTGTGTAACTCATGAACAGTCAATGTGAAATCCAGCTGCGTGTGGCTCATTTTTGATATTAAAGGCAACTTGCTACAGAGGGCATTTAAATGCAGTCAAAAGGGTGTCTTTAATATTCAAGTCCTATTATATACTTTTGATCGTGATGACATGCATCAAATATTAAAGTTACTTTTTGGGTAAAAAAAAATGGATTTCACATTTTTTCTACGATTATGAATGCTTATATAAAAATATGAAAAGAACATAAACAAATTACCAATAGTTTGTAGTTAGAAAATAGACTCAAATTAGCAAGTTCTGTACTTAATCCTATGATTCATTATCAAGTAGTTTATTGTATATTGTTGATTTTAGACTACATGTAATTGTAAGTGAAAATTGACCACAAAAATCCAATCAGTTTGCTTTATTCAAAGAAGTTAAAAAACCTGAAGAAAAAAGTTTTTAGTAATAATAGTAATAATAATACGAAAAAAAAAAGTTATCACTATGCATTGTAAAAAAAGGGTTTAAATATTTTGTAGAAAAACATATTCTGTAAAAAAAGCATGCTGGCATCAACATTTTTGTAAATCTGTTTTCATTTTCTTGCTCTGCTTGCTATAAAGGAAACATCGTATAAGACATACAGAAAATATTTATTTAATTATTTATTAGTTTATCAATTTAAGTGCATTCTATCAGTAATAAATAATAGCTTGAGTAACTACACCGTATTCTAAGACATAAATAACATCACAGATACAATGGATATCAAAGTGCATTACACAAATTTGTCTCTTTAAATTTTAAGTAAAGTAAGAAATAGAATTTTATGCATTTTCTCAATATTAGTACATAAACATGTTAATATACTGTATAAAGTTACTACTCAGTGATGATGCTATTTTGTTTCAGAGATTTAAGATCACAAATAACAATAAGAAAGAATGCAGTTATTACACTATGCCATAAACCTTTGCTTAGTAGAGTAGCACAGTGCCTGTTAACTAGCATGCCATGGCAGTTGAATAACATTAAATAATGCATTTTATTTTCTTACAGCAGTACCTAGTAAAATATAAGGTTGGATTAATATCTTGTTCAAGATCAAATTAAGCAAATAATTTTATAGAAGTCAGTACATAAAAGTTTCTAGTTGTTTCATTTATTGAAAGTTGTTTACAGTTCATTTGACTGAAACAACATGATTGGATATTAACCAAAAATGTGAATGTAAATATTAATCTGAGAAATGTGTTCAATGACTGAAACAAATATAATAGAGTATAAACTAAGACTGAAATGAAGAGACTTAATAACAATAACACTTACTTCAAATGCTTTAATAAAGCGAATAAATATCGAGAAAAATGTGTTTGTTGCTACAGTATGAACACTTTCTCAAGAAAACTGTCCACAGTCTGAGTAAGCTTCCTGTACAGAAAGATGAGAATGGCAGATTATTTTCTTAATGAAAAGGATGGAACAAAGAAAACTTTAACTTCAAGTATTTTTTAAATCATTCTGATATTCTTATAAGAATTTTTCAGTAAAAAAAACAAAATGAAACAATTATGAAAAAAAAAAAAAAAGAGGAATCTTATTAAATATCCTGTAAGGTTAACTAGGAAGTTTTTGTAGGTTGATATGAATTCAGTAATTGTGGATTCTGTTACTTTGGCTACCACAGTATGAGAGAGTTTGACTTTAACTTCTCTAAATTGAATTTTATAAAAATATCCCATTACCAATGAAAAGATGAAAACAAAACAAAACACGTAATTATTTTTTGTGACCATCAAGTTGCTTTTATTGTTACACAGAACTTTGTACTTACTTGTGCTGTCTTAGTGTCTGTGTGAAGCTTCTTCAGTTTATCTTTGTTATTTGTTATAAACTCTTTGAGAATTGGAACATCCCTGGAGACTCCTCATAAGACAAGCTCTTTTTTACAGATATCTAATCCTTTCTAAAGATCTTGTAAATCTGTTACAATGTTTTCTGATGAAAGTGAAAAGAATTTAAGACAAAAGTTATACATTATTTACAATGCTAACGTAACCATATATTAATATTATATGAATATAATATTATATTAGATTGAACATCTAATAAACCATTAAGAATAAAGCTACAAATCAAAAGAAATATAACATAAAGACATAGTTTATATAGCAGAAACGAATTGTCCCATGTGAAGTTAATACACTCTGAGGAAAAGTAAGGTCACTCTCAGGCTAACTATCTTTCATCATGTTGTGTTTATAGTCAATATTACTTCAAAACAATGCACCTGTTCTGGTGATTGGCAGCAAATTTTGGATGGCTGATGCACAATGATCTCACAGAGGACACAACACCAGCTAAATGCTTCATAGTTTTGACCTGTACACAATACATTTATATATGCATGCTATGATTTACTTTTTAATAAAAGATATATGAAATAATGGGTAAATACCTGTCAAACCTTTGGTTTATCAAGTAAAATCCCTAATGATTTGTTGTAACTTGAAATCAAGGTGGTTGTCTAATCTTTGTCAAAGCTCAAGATAGAATGGCATTACACAGGGATGACAATATAGCACGAGTTTCAGTGCATTCAGTACGTTGCTATGGGATGCATGACACATACTTCCACCTTAATGAAGATGTTAAGTTCTACAGATCTATGTCTCTTTGATGTTAATTGTTAAGCAACAATGATGAATGTGTTTTCCATATTTTATGAATATATGTAGATAACAATATTGAGGGGGCTTGGCTCATTTGGGGGAGCTCAAGCCTCCCCTTGGCACTGCCACTGATTATCTATGATATATTTTTTATAAGTGATTTACCTGTTTCTAGTGTTAAAGACCTGTGATACAGCTAATAATGGAGCAGTACAATGCAGTTCTGTCAGTTATTGAAATTTTTTATTTAAAGATAGACATCTAAATTGATTCAGTTTATTTTTAGTCACTCTGCAGCACTGCTTTCTGTTCTTAATCCAGAGATGCCAACTATTTCAAATGACTGAGCTTAATGATTGTAGAAAGAGCCCTTTATCATTTGTGGCTACTAGATCTGACCAATGTCTCTTAGTTGTTTATTATATCATTATTATTTACTACTGCTATAGATTGCTCATTTATGACTGTGTTTTGTGTATTTAATAAATAAATTTTTAAAAATTCTTTTGAAATTATTTATGTCTTTTATTTAGTTCAGAGTAACAAACATACTGGTAAAACAACATTGAACATGTACAAACAGTAAGCAGAAAAGGCCTTTGTATAAGGACTAGTTTATATCATGTTTATGACACTTATTGTAATAGTTTTGCAGCCTTTGCTTTCATGAGAATGTCTCTGGAAGGTTGGGAGTTTTAACAACATTGTCCATTTGACTGCATACACATCTTGTGTGTTATAATACTGCTGAAAACTGAGGTGTTCAAGTTTGGTCTGAACTTGTTTTTGTTTATAGTCACTAAACTAAATATCCTTTCACTGTCAGCATTAGAATGGAAGATTGTAAGAATTCCAAGCATAACCCTACACAGAATGTCATACTTCTGGTTGCCATTTCCATCCTTAACTGTAGACAGCTGCACCCAAAACTTGCCAACATTCAACTGAAGGACAGTTTCTGAGAAAGTATCAATTTGATAGTTCAAATATTTCTCTTCCAACTTGTCAATAGCATCATGCTCATGTGTATTGACAAGGACAGGATACCTGTCTGTGAAGATGCGTAGAGAAGAGAAATCTTTGCTGACTTTCAGTTTTGGATCAGCAACCTCTGCGTGATTCAGAAGTTCATCATTTAGAGGGAAATGTTTCATCATGTAATTTGTAGCTGCAATACAGTATTTCTTGACACTGGTGTAGAAGTGATCAGGTCCAGATCCTTTTCATATTTAACAATGTATACCTTGGCAGCATTTCCAATAGAAACTGCCTGATCACATTTGTGTAAGGATTCATTGTTGTAGTCAAGTTCAGTGATGTTGCCTTCAAGATATTCTGGCTTGATGTATCTGACAAGTATATTTTTAACTTGTGTAATCAGAGTTCTATGCAGACTGAAGAAAAAGACAAAATAACAAGTTCATTTTGTTGTCCAAGAAAACTGTTAACTTATCTAACTTGCTCTGTGCAACTTTTCTTGGTTACTTCCTTGCTAGCTTTTGTTTTCTTTTTTTTCATTGATTGTCTCTTCTTTAGTTCAAGGTCAGGCTGACTAAACATATATTGAGTTATATCAAATATTTCTTTGTCTGCTTTTGGAGACTGTTGTCTTGTGTCCCTGTGTGGCTGGGAAGGTGTCTTGACTGTGTCCATGTGTGGCTAAGAGGATATCCTGACTGTTAAAGTCTTGCTGCCTGACTGAGCTCCACGTTTAGATCTTCTTGAATCTAGTTTTTCCTTTTCACAGTGAAAATACTCCTTCAATGACTTCCACATGTCCAATATTCTGTTGAGGCACACCCCAAGTGATAGTCATTTAGTGTGAACAAGTTGTAGAATTTTTCTTGTTTCTTTGTCATACAATCCTTGAAACTCTTTGAAATGTTTTCTGCTAGCACTTTTGTCCAGAAAATAGATATCTATCAATATATCAGAAACTGGGCAGGGCAGTTCTCTGGAAGCTTTCTGGGCAGCAATATTCATGAAGTGACAGACATAGCCCATGAAGTAAATGCTAGGCTGTCGTCTTGAGATGTGTCCCATCACACCTTTACCTATACCAGACATAACTGAGGCATTGTCTGAAGAAAAACTAAGACAGTTTTCCCATGGAAGTTTCCTCTTTGTCAGTTTGTGGTCCAAAAGCTTGAAAATATTCTCTCCCGTTGAAGCTTCTTTCCATTCCACCACTGTCAAAAGAGAACAAACAATTTTTCCAAGCAAAGGGTCAAGATATCGTACAACTATGGATACAGTTTTGAGTCATCCATGTCTGTGGATCCATCTGTGGCTAAACTGTAAACACTGTTAATAAGTATGCTTGAAATCATTTTGTCATCTTCACAACCCAACATTTGTACAATGGCTGTAGTTTTGGTTCTAGCACAGCCATATTTTTTTGCTATATCAGAGTCTGGGAACATTTTTCTGAATAGATGTCCTGCATGATCGGCTACAGCTAGGGTAAATTATGAGCAATGACGAATTGTGTGAACATCACTTCTGCATTTATGGTTTCATATTCTGAATTCCTATTCATAAATGTCGTTATCTGCATCGTTTTTGTCTTTGCCTCAACCTTTTATTGATGAGATGCAGATTTTGTATGCCTGAAACAATCGTTTATCCCGCCATGTGCCACAGAAAAATCGATATGACAAACTGTACAACATGCATGACTGTCACTGACTTTTGAAGCAATGACCAGATATTTTGCACTATACTTTTCCCTGAATTTGTGATTCACAGTTTTAGTTTCTGGCAAATCTAAAAGGACAAGGCAATCTGGTGAATGAGGCCTCTTTTTTCCTTCTTGTGAACGATCGCATTTGTGTTTCTATGCCGCTTAGAAAACAAGAAATACCCATCTACGCGAGCGCTGATTGGCTGACAAGCACTGATGACGTAACTATGGATTCCCCCATGTACCCAGTATGGAGAAGCACTGCACTCAAATTATTGGTAGACGTCGGAGATACAAATATTTTTTTATTATTTCATGCACAAACGTGATTATCGCAAGTAGCCATTTTGTCTATGTCTTTTATTTATTATCAAAATTTATTTGTATCTCACTAGAAATTTTCTTTTCACCCATTTCAAGCCCTGGGGGAACAATTTATCACTTTATTATATAGGCCTATATAATAATATATAGTAATTTGGGAGTTGCAACAAGTCGTAATATTTGTCTGTATGAGCGTATAGTCATAATGTATACAACAAAATCATAATGAGTACGCTCAAATCGTAATGGTTGGCATTTCAGTGTTCAATTTTGTTATAGTGAAATAGTTACATTTATATCTACTGTGACTAATTTATTACATTTTCTTTGAAAAGCCAAAATTAGTTTAGAAAAGAAACTTAGTTTTGTAGTCAAATATACTTGAGAACAATGGAACTTGTAGAGAAAAAGGGTCTGTAAAGACATACACAGACCTATAGCATATATAAAATCAAGGTTAAAGCTAATGTTAATTTTTTTATTTTTCTTATGAAGTAGTTTTTAATTTTTAAAACTTCAGTAATATTAAGGCAATATAAAAGTCAGTTATGACATACGAAACATAGCAAACGTCAAACGTTTCCTTCCATCAAAATAGTCAATATTTACCTTTTTTTGCAAATATCGTACACAAGTATAAAATCCAACACAATAGTAGTACTTTAAAAGTAACACATAGACATAACTTCTTCCACTAATTACTTTGAAAATGCAAGTTCCTTTAAAAAGTTTCGTTTGTTACTCTAAAGTAAAAACCACAAAAAACAATAATCCTTAAAAAAATAATAATTATTTTTATAAAACACGTATTAGCCAATGTGCTTCAAGGCAAGACAAGAACTAGAAAATAATTAGTTATACTCTGAAATAGTAATGACATGGTTATTTTAAAATTTTAATAAAATTAGATGTCTTTTTATTCATTAAAAGTTTTGGATAGATATGAATAATCAATTACATGAGCATAATAATAAAAAAAAAGAAAAGAGGTTACCTGTAACAGGAACTTATCTTCATCTGTGAGAACAGTGACTAGCTTTTTCTCTTTTTCATATTCCCGATATGTTTTTACCTGAATGGTTAGTATTATTGTGAAGTTATGACATAAACAAAAGATTATCAGCTATAATTCTAACATGAAGAAACATTTTTTTTTTGGTTAGCACACTGAAATATATCACATAATTCTAAAACAAATTCATGTACCTGAAAGAAAATAAATTTAATATAATATCACACAAATGTGTTTTATAACAAACATATCTATGTTTCTACAAACCTCTTTTTTTATTTGATTACATTTGCAGTAGAATTTCAATACTTTCATATGAGGGTACGTTAAGATCAAAACTGTTGTTGGCACACACTACCACATCGCTAGTTCGTTCAATTTTTCAACTGAAAATAGCAATATTTTGAAGTCGATTATGTTCAAGTAAGGTAACTATTTCAGGGACCTATAGATGAGATAAACCATAATTTTCATGATGATGAAAAACCTACTTGAAGTGAAAATATATTCTAAAGATGGCTGGTATGGGTATTAAAAATTTAATTAAAATAAATTATAGAACAATGTTTCAGCCTCTTAGGTCATATTCAGATTAATAAAGAGAGTTTAAAACTGTATTTATTAACATGAAGATGATCTAAGAAGGTTGAAACATTGTTCTATACTTCATTAGTTTAGTATTATGTTTGTCTCACACTCAAGTTTCTGGATATGATCTGATGTTTGTTGTATTTCATAAGTCTTTAAAGTTGTTTTTTCCCATGAGTGATCACAAGTAGTTGGGGAATAAAATTATTTTTCGTAAAAACTGTCGTTGTCAATACACTTTGTTGAAAAGTTAAAGAAATTACCTTTGAATTAGGAACTCCTACTTAATGGTTTCCCACCCTCAAGGATTTTGGAAGGCCAAAAACATCTGTGTTCTTATCAATTTTATTCCAGGCTAATCACAATATGGCTTTTTTTTCATATTTATATCTCACCTTTGACATATTGCATAATTAATTTTTTTTTTAAGTACAACAAGTTTTCCTACAAATGCTTATGTGACGAGTCTTACACCAGTCAGTGCATCTTATACTATTTCATACATACAATACTTATAATTTTAAAATCTTCTGCAGAAATTAAAAATACCATTACTGCCTGAAACTCAGTCTTTTCTTTGATGACTTCTTCAAATAATGTTTCTTGCTCAACTGAAAGAAAAATAAAAAGATAGAAAGTAATTTTTTCACACTTCATATTTATTTGTCTTGTTTTATAACAAGTAAGACCTAAATACAGCTGTGTATTAAAAATATCAAATACTAGTGTTAAATACAGTGATAATAAGTCCATATGTTAGGACTCATTATGAAGACATTCTTAATGCAAGACTCTATAAACCTTAAATATTTTAAAACCCTTACCAATGATACATTTAATCCTAAAAACATGATACAGTAAGGTGTATTAAACATTGAATATTACAATTACAATTTGGAAAATGGAAATTAAAAAGAAAATAATTTTTATTTGTTTACACGTGAAAGAAAAAATCAAAATTACTAAATAATTTCAGTAGCTGTTTAAATATTTTACAAACTATGTTAGGGGAATACGTCATCTTTCATTCCTCAGAGGCCCTCTCAAAGTGCAGTGCTTATGTGTCGAGGTTTTGTGCATAAATTTATTCATTTCTTAGTAGATACTCGGAGTACCAGTACCATCACCCTGATGAATTTTAATACTTACTCTCAATACTCAGGTTTTAAAAGTATTGCTATGTCTGGCATGTCTTGGTAGTTAAGTCAATCAGTTTATCATTTTTGATCAGATAATTAAGCTCAAAGTGTCTTTGCACCAGAAGTATTGTGGAATAAGTTTAACCATATAGGTGTAATCTTGCAGTCATTGAGATGCCGTAAAAGCCATAAGCTTTGTTCAGAAATCTACGTACCTAACCTTATATATAAGTAGTCTAGGCAGACTACTAAACAGTTTTAATTAGTTTAAATACATGGCATTGCCTTTACATTTTATACACCTTGTACATTCAAAAACAAAATACTGTGGCTAAAACAAAAAATGTTTTGTATGCAAAGCACAATTTTTTCCTCCAACAGAAAAATTAAAGTAAAAGGAATATAACCATATATATAAATATTCTGATACATCTAACATTACAATATAACACTGGCTAAAAAATAAGGTGTTTTGCATTTCCATAAAGGAAACCTTTTCTTCTCTAAAAAAGATATATTGAGAACATACAAAAAAATTGTCTTTTAACATATATTACAGAAACTAAAATTACTTTTGTTTTTAAATTATTAGATTATTACTAGTATTTGGAAACAATATAACATTCACCCCATGTCTGTATCTCAGAAAGGCTGGTATGAGTATTAACACTTATTGATAAGGAGAAAACAATGTTTCGATCTAGGAAGATTAAAATGTTGTTCTCTCCTTATCAACAAAAGTGTTAATACCCATACTAGCTGTTCTGAGATGCATTTTTATTTCAAGTGGGTTTCTTGTCATCAAGAATCACCCCATGTCTTTCTTTTAAGACACTAATAAAAAAACATCTGAGGTTTGAAGAAAATATTTGTGTGCAATATACCTTTCAACAGAGTTCTTTAGGAACACATAACTATAAGTTGAATGTGTTTTCAGAGCTATCCTTAAAATGTAAATGTAGTTACATCTACTCTTATACATATCATGTACAGATGGTTTTAGTTATGGTATATATATTTTTTATTTTGTACAATCATTTGAGATTATAGGCTAAAAATATTGTTAACATTTAGGGTATCCACCTGATCAAAAAACCAGGATTACAGCTGAAAACACCTTTTACAGTAAGAGCATCCAACAGATAAAATTATGCATTCTGATCTATTTAAGCAGAAACACAAGAAAGGTATATATAATTATCTATGCTGATGACCAGGCTAATTTTTGCTCCAAGCAAACAGCTTATTCTGATTGGAAGTGTTTATTATTTTATACTAAAATAATGATTAAATAATTGGTTTTTTGTTTTGTTTTCTGCTATTTTTAGATAGACACAAATGTGAAAAATTATAGACATACAAAATAATTGAAGTTATGACTTGTAATTCGGATATCTCATTCAAAATCATAACTTAACAGTTTCTGTGCAGTAATATGACCATCCAGTTATTATTAGCTGTACATTGTAACATTCTAACTGAAAAATTGTGTTTCATACTTTAAATATATAAAAAGAAAGTACCTTGTTCATAGTGAAAACACTGTAATCTACTTATTGAAAATGATACTTATAATGTAGAATAATAAAAGTAAATCGACAAAACTGTAATACCTACCACTACTCAATTCAATTAATGCTAATAACTTCTGTGAGCTGTTATATCAATTTCTGATGAAATACCTTAAACAAAACTTTATCAATGATCTTCTTTAGTGTTTCTAACAAAATACCTACTTCTGAATCTCTTAAATTCAATACATTTCTTTCATTAAAAAAATTCAATTCAAACAACTGAAAATAATATTTAACATTTGGTGGGCTTTGATGTACAGTCCTTTACTCACAAATTATATCCTAAAATGTTTTAGGTGTTTCAATAACATAAGACTATACCCTTACAATTAATTATTCATTATTATTCAGTAGACTAGCTGGCAATTTATGAGTGTTTCTCTTTTCTTCCTCAAGAGCTTTTACATCATTGAAGTAGGAGAAATAATCCATAAATGATATAGTGGTTCAATCTGTAATTTGGTTTGCTATTCCCTCTACTGAAGTATAGTTTTGCCAAATTCACAGCTCATCAGTACTGCTTGGAAAAGGATGGTATTGAAATAACCTGACAACAACATCAGCTATTATTTTATATCTTATTTTTACTTATTTTTTATCAAATAATTATTGAATGGTAAAGATGTCCAACTGAAGAATCAACAAATTTCCATTACTATGGGTTAAAGCCTTTCTTGCACAGTAATTTTTGACACTATGCATTTCTAATCAGTTTATTATATAGGTTTTGCTTCATTAATTTATTATAATTACTTAGTTTTGGTATACAGAGTTAACTTACTTTGATATTAACAAGTTTAACTGTACTAATCACTGTACAGTCACATACTAATGATTAATTTATTAATGGTCAAGTTTACTTGTTAATGAAAGAATTTCACCTTAGTTTTTATGTGTGAGACTTAAGGTAATACAACTAATGGCTTCAGGGTGTTCAAAAATCATGTTGAACCCATTCTGAAAAATAAGAGTACTGGTTTTTTTTTACTCTGCTTTTTCTGGATGCATTATTTCTTCAGTGTTATAATAATTATAACCGCAAAGAACAATTTATTATTTTATTGAAAATACTTGTTAGTTGCAAAATAAAATTTTGAAAACAATTTCAAGATCACACAAAACAGAACAGATTTCATTGTACACATAAAACTTACAAATTTATTGAAAACCAAATAACTTTCTTACTCTTAGAAAATAAATGTGTCAAATTGAGATCTTTTCTATAATAACTACAAATATTTTACCCATTATATACAAATAATCTTTCTTTGTTTTTCAACATAAAATTACTATGGTTACAAACGAAAAAACAATTATTTGCTTTTGTGATATTTTACTCCTTAAAGTTCATTTAAAGATAATGAGTCCAAATCATATAATTCGATTCTAAAACACCAAAGTAAGGATGTACATCACCTTTTAATAAATTAATACCTGCTCATATGAAAAAGAATGTTACTTTATTAAATAAACAAACATGAAACAAGAACGCAAGATTGCTGTTGATGTTTAGTGGATCTGCTTACATTAATATTTAAGACAGAAATATGGTTACACCTCGCTCTCAGAAAATCTAAAATCTGGACTTATGAGATTCTGTCCCACTCCCAGGGAAGAACCTATAAGGGAATGTGCTAAAAAAGTTGGTTACTTAAGAGATTTTTACAGAGAACAATGAAGCTAAAAATATTCTAAATATGCTTGATAGGGTTCAAATCTGGCATTTACCCTGGCCACTGGGAAGTAGTAACGGCCTAACCTTCAAGCCATCATTTTCTGATTTAATCCAAGTCAATACAAAGCTCATCTAATACAAAAAACACTGCTCTTCATGATGAAAAGAAACCCACTTGAAGTAAAAATGTGTCTCAGGAAAGCTGGTATGAGTATTTCATGGTATAGAGAGGAAGAAAGACTTGGTTGAGACTGACGATGTAATTAGAATCAGTGAGTGTCCCTTTACATTCTGATCATCAATTGCTAAAATGAGAAACAGAAATATCATCATATTTTGTAAAGAGTTGCAGACAATTTAATGAAAGGTCTTGGGAAAATTGTCTTCAAACACGAATGCATCTAGTACCTTAGAACTATGCAGATTTGGACTTAATGAAAAAAATTAGTGTTTCAAAATGCAGAAGGGAGTGATGTCATTTGTGATGCCCACTGCTGTCAACATGTGATATTATCTGAAGTGAGGGGGTAGCTTCTATCCAACTATGCTGTCATTGTAGTCCAGCCAATGAACATAACTTCAGGTAGATTTAGAGCACACCTGCAACTGTAGTGTATCAGTGGTAGTTGTTTGAGATGAGTCATTCTTTTCACTTATCCTCACACAACAGAGAGCCCATTCTGTTGGCTTTGGTACCCAAGCCATCCAGAAACTATTGTTTTCTGATGAGACTGGAACTGTATTGTTAACCTATTCACTCTAAATTATGGTAATGTAAGTGGCTTGCCAATTTTGTACTGAATTCAAATGCCCTTTCAACATTCAGTTGTGCAGCTTTGTTCAAATACAGTTAATTTCTGGGCTATTTTGTATTTTGTGGTTTTTACCAAGCTATACCTGTAGTTATTTGCATATGATGTCAGAGAACCATTGATTTGTTTTCTTGTGTGTGTTTACCTACTTACTGATGTGTTCATATAAGATTATCCAAGATATTCAAATGCATGTAAGGTCATCTTACTGAATTTACATAAAACTAGTCTCAAGAACAGTTTATAATATACTTCTGTCTTTGAACAAACTGTCTATGTATAATATGATTATTACATAATGTGTGGTTTATCTCAATCATAAAAACTTCCATGAATCAATCTCCAATGAAATTTTAGAAGCTACCTGAGAAATAACAACATGTAACATGTAAATCTTAGTTCTTCAGAAAACTATTAACAACTGATTTAGGTAGTATATGAATGAGCAAAAAGATATTTATAGGTTTTAGGTATTTTTTATTATTATAATTATGCTGAGAAAGGACTGTTTCAAAACTACAGTAACAAGGATGAGCAACAAATGAGTTTAGCAGAATAATGTGTTTTGACAAATGTGTAATATTTTGATATAACTAAAAAACACAAAGTCACTATAACACCAGTAAACAAACCTTATTATTCATGATAGCCCTCAGACACATCACACAAATATAGATGTCATCTGTGGCCTCCCCCATGTTCAGCCTTGAAATATGTTTGGATGTTCTTCTCATTATTTTATGTGTCTAACTGTAGTGCAGGACGGTGTGTGGTGGAAGAAGTGTATCCATTTGAAACAGATCCATTCTCTTGGCTACATGACTCTTGGACTAAATGCTCATGTCTAGATACAGTATTCATGTGCATATATACAAATAATGAGAGTAATAAAAATATTTAAATGAAATGAAACTGTAAGATTAATTACAGTATATTTAATTATATGCAATGAAACAGATTAGGCCCCTTAAAAAAGTTATAATTTTTTTAACTGAAAATGTATTTCCAATAGGTACTTCTATCTCCTCACAAGATTAACTTTTACCATTTTGTGCTGCTCTCTTTATGCAAACTTTTTTATATAACGCACCTTCCTACTGGAATCAAAGATTCAAACATGTCTTTCATGCAAATCAACATGTGTCATCTCTCTACCAATAAGAGAGCACTACTATCACAAATGTGACTGCTCCTAAGTGCTATTACCAAACCATCATTAAGATTGCAAGGATGAGAGTGGGAAGTGTGAAAAGAGGGAGGTACCTATCGGAAATATATTTTCAGTTTAGAAAAAGTATAACTTTTGATATGGTACTTCCCTCCTCTCAGAAGATTAGCTAGAATCCCACATTGACTGGTGTGAGGGAAGAACAGAGATAAGTCCTCAAAAGCATTCAAAGAATACCTCTGTGTATGAAAAAAACAAATAACATAATCTGAGAAGGACTACCACACCACTTCTGAACCAGATATTTTCTCACCATGAGCACTTATGAAAAAATATGAAGGAAAAGCACATCTCAAGGAGAGAAGATAAGTGAAGAAAGTGATTCCAATCAGATAAATAGACCATTGTTCATATACCGTGTATCAGCGTGGAAAAATACTGAACAGTGACATTTCAGGAAAAAGGAGTGGGCAAGGGCTGGAAAGAGGGTCACGAGAGAGGAACTGGTGCCAAGCTCAGTTCTGGGCCACCAGATGAGAAAGGGTGAGTTGGATTTGTTGAACTGAAGCAACTCTCAACTCCAAAGACTCCAGAATTGTGTTAATCATGTTACATTTCAAAAATGGGGCCACCTGAAGGTTCTGTAGATAAGCTTGTAGATGGATTTATAACAGTATGGCATCAGACCCAAAAGGTCCCAACAACAAAGAAACTATGCTTGCAGGGCCAGATCAAGGATAACAGGCCAGTCAATGTGGTAGGTAAGGACGGAAAGAGCATCCCCAGAAAACCCCTCAGAGTTCCTGTAAAAAGCTTCAGACAGGAGAAGGATCAAGGAAAGGTACCACAACAAGGTAATACAAAGAAGGGAATACTAGGCACCAATTAGATGAACAGGAGATTCAGGCAGAACCCAATAATTATTGGTCCAGATAAGGACAGTCTGCCCTGTGATAAAAGGGAGTGACTAATCTAAAGCCCATGGGGATGAGGCATACTAATACCATCATCCCATTGGGAGGGAAGCCAAACATCATGGAACAGGGGGAAAAAAACTCAATGAGGTTGGGATGCAAAATCATGTAAAAGGGAAGAACTTGGATCATAAAAAGTAGAAGCAAGAGACAAAACATCACATATTGAAGCAATAAAATCTTAAAAAGGCCATAAAAGCAAAACACAATCCTCAGGGAGGTGTGGTGTTGACGAGGACAAATGATCGAAATTCTCACCAGTGTGGTCAGAACCTAAAGGTTCAGGACAAATAGGGGCAATGGAAGGAGACAAAGTTGTCTCACGTAATGCTCAATCTCCCTGTAAATAAATGCTGATAAATCCCCCAACATGTTGCCTACAACTGCGACCTGAAGTATAGTATCAGACGAATGAGATGGACCTGAAGTGGTAATGTTAACTTTGGAATTCATGCTTGACACCAGACAAACAAACAAAATATCTGACAGAAAACACAAATAAATAAATGCTTTCAAAATGAAAGTGAAAATTTCTTAGAAATTAATGAAAGTTAAAGTGAGGTAAACCACTCTCTAGTAGAACTGGAACAAAAGAAAGATATCTGAAGTCTAGCACTGTGAAATGAGAAGTGTAGGTTCAGTTGTAGTGCATAGAGGGAGAAACATGCATCACATGATGGTGGTGCTCTCCAAATGGTGGAAAGATGATGCACATTAATTTGCACAAGAAACATAATGGAATCAAAGGTTCCAATATGGGGTTACAGAAGGCTTGTGGCATGCTTTATAAAAAGTTTGCATATAGAGGGCAGCACAAAACAAAAAAGGTTAATCTTGGGAGTTGAGGGAGATACTGTACTGCAAAACCAGGTCCTTACAGGGAAAAGAATATTATAGTGGCATTTCATTTATTTACATTTATTATTTGTAATAAGCAAAAAATATCTTTCACTGTATAATAGCTATGTGTAAACTATGTATATCATAAAGTTAACAGAAAAAGGAGTAAAACAGGCCAGAGTTAAACTCAAAAACTCTCCAATGCCAGACAACTGCTTAATCAACTGATCTATAAGGTTAACCCATCAATACTTCCTATGAAAGATTTTTTTAACAATTTGATAAACAACACTCAACTGCACTTGTGCATATATGCAATTACAATTTCAGATGTTGCATATTAAACTACATGGAGATCTCAAAGGCTTGAAAGCTAAAACAAAAATCAATTACTGAACTTTCAATCAAATTTACTAAATTACCCACTGTTACAACAAACAAAAATAAACATACATTCACATTAAAACAATACTTCATTATCAAATCTAAAGTTTTCAGTTAGTCAGGTTTAAGTAACTCAATAAAGTCATTAAATCACTGCATTATGACACTGTATATTTGAAGAGTAAAACAAATCTTCTGTTATATTCTTTCTTATCAACAGTGAAACAATCTAATTTTGATTTTCCCCCTTTGATAGTCTTAAGTTTTGTTTTAGCTTTTATACAGATATTCTTACAGCATATTACAATATATATTTTATATATTTCTATAAAAGTGTGTGTGTGTGTGTATAAAGAAAAACATGAGCTCTCAAAACCATGTGGAAATATTAGAATTTTCATTATTTTCACAATTTTTAATTATGAGACCAAATATATCTAAACAGTATTTCAGCTAAAAGCATATTTACTTTTATACATTTTTGCAACTTCTATGATGAATATAAATAACAGAATTTTCTTCTTTCTATAAAACAAACTTTATCAGGGTTAAAGTCTGTTAATGAGCAACAGGACTAGATAACCATTTGTAAAAACTTCAAAGTTATTTTAATACAAGTATTTTTTTAACTGCCACCATTAACTTATCTGCATTGCAAGTGCTTTCTTTTTCTTTGTATTTTATTTATGCAACTGCTTGTTTACGTTTTCCTAAAAGAATCAGTGAATTAACTCTGATATCAGCAATTTAAAATATACTCCACACATCTACCATATGCTAGTTATTTATCAAATGAAGTAATACACAATTAGAAAAGTGTTTAGCTGCAGTTAATGTATGTGTGTTTCTCTTATAACAAAGCCACATTGGACAATCTGTTGAATCCACTGAGGGGAATCGAACCCCTGATTTTAGTGTTGTAAACTGTAGACTTACCACTATACCCACAAGTAATGAAACATGGTTTTCAGTGTTAGATGTCCTCAGACTTATTGCTGTGTTACTGGGGTCACCATTAGGGCAGAATTAGTAAAAAATCATTATTGTGATGTGATATCACAAAAACTAATGATAAATGGAAGTGCTTCATCTCTTCAAGTGTAAAGAATTATACAGTATAATAATTAACTTATTGATTATAATAAATTAGGGAGAAAACTTCTATTTCATATACAAAACATATTTTGTTTGTGATATGTTGTACTTGAATGCACAAAACTTATAAAGTGCTGTGTATTTAAAGTAATTAAAACCATTAACTGACCTGCTTACACTACTCATGTAGAGTTCTTAGTGAATCTGTTGGCTGTGTGGGACATCTCAGTGAGATTAAACCTATTCCATAACATACGATGCTCACCAAACACCTCTAGTACATAAAGACACTTTGAGATGAACAATGTGATAAAAATGACAAACTGATTGACTTATCTGGTGAGTCAACCTGACCTAGTGATGCTTGTATCCTGGGTATTGAGGGCAAGTACCAACAATCAACAGGGTGACAATACTGGTACTCTAAATGTATATAAAAAAATGAAGAAATTTGCAAACAGAACCTTAACAAATAAATGTTCCTTCCTTACATGAAGCTCTGAGTGCTGACAGATCTTTCACTCAAATACCTTTCCCTACCATCTGCACCAACTCTTTCTTAAATATATGATAACATCATTCATACCTTCCTACTCATAATTTCACTTTTGCACATTTTAAAGAAGCTTTCCATACAGAGATGGTAACATTATTTATACTTTCCTATTCCTAATTTTGTTTATGCACAGCTTACTGAAATTTAAAAAGCTTCCCCCATGTGCATGTAACTCTTTTAATTACATAAATTGATATAACTAATAGTTCTGATAATATATAAGAAACAATATTACTATTTATAATATAATTCAGTAATATTTTCAGCTAGCAAATAAATAATGATAAGGTGTTGACTGAAGATGAAATGTATGCTTATAACAAGGTGTTTTTATACTCATATACACTTATTAAAGTGAAAAAAAACCCTTTAGAGGGTTACATGTGCATCTCTGTTTACTTTCTTAAAATTTACTTGATTAGGGTTAGTCAAACATGATTATATTCTTTTATCCAATAACATCAATATTATCATCATTACATATTTTATCTAAATACTTTTCAAAGAACTTTCATTAGAAATTACAGCAATAATGTCTTATGAATCAACTTTTGCAATTTTGATACATTTTACAAAAATGTTGATGTTTATGGCAGTAGTTAAAAAAAGAAAAGTTACAAATGAAAAAAATGAGATATCATATGATTAGCCCTAATGGTTTAACTAAATCATATCAACCATAAACAGAGCTGAGATACTGTATATGGATACAGAGTAACTTACAAATATTATGATCACAATAGTTTTTTTTTATTTAAGCAGTAGAAAAAACAAGCATATACGCTGCAAATTTTGGAAATTGTTGTTGGTTTAAATACACCTACTCAGTATTGTTGGTTCGTACAGAGATCTCCAAGTCACAGAGATTTTGAGTTGATTTTGCATCTCCTACAAATCTTCTCTGTAGTAAAAATAATTATTAGTTTGAATATTATTCTAAACTCTATACTTATATTTACTTAACAAAGAGATACAGTTAAATATTAATGAAGATCATTGTTTTAGGATACATTTCAAAGGTTATATAAAAAAGAATCTTTAAAATACAGTAAGTTATTTTTATATTTATACTACATTATCGAGATTCTTGGATGAGAAGTAAATACTAGAATTATATACTTACAGGAAAGTAATAAAGTCATTCTAAAGGAATTATTAATGATAAAGTATTTATAAAAGTAATTTAATGTAAAATATATCTGATAACCAAAGTCCAGTTTGTGTAATAATATTTTCCAACAATGAAAATAATTCACTTATTAAGTTTTGTATTTATCTTAGCCAATACATTTGTCATTCTATTTCCCAAAAGGAGTAAACATGTATGTGGTATATATAAGAAATGTATTTATATTTGAATACAAATGCTACTTAAAATATAAGACAATACACATATATGAAACTACAACTCCTGTATATTTTATTGCTTGAACTAGCAGAAATATCTGCCTTCTGGTCAGGTGTAGCTGCTAGTTCTTGCAGCCATTTCTGAAACTGTCCAAGTTCTCCAACAAGTTACTCGTATTTGACTTTCAATAAAGTTCCCATCCACAAGAAAAAGGATTTTATTTAAATTTTAATTTAAAAATGAACTATTGTCACAGCACTACATCACAGAATAAATTTGATTGAAGTATTCCTTTGTAGACACAGTTATCAATGAAGATACCTTACTTTTCTGTTGCAACATGCACAAGAATTTCATTGAATAAAAACAATTTTTTTTAAGTTTGTTTTTTAATTGTTCTGTATTTCAAATTTTGTTACTTTTTGTAACTTTTATTAGTTAAACCTGAAACATTTTTGTGGAAATTTGCTAAAAACTTACTGCTTAGTTATATAATTATTATCCAGTTATGACTGCTAATGATTGATGTGCTAGTTTCTGAGATTCAAGTTTTGGATGTATACATCTCAAACTTCATTATAATAAGATACATATGTAGGATGCTTTATGCATATTACATCTCTCTCTTTGTACCATATCCAAACAAAATACTGGTAACATGGCTTCCCACAGATTTCTTCTTCTTGAGACACAAATTTCTGGTGTTGATACATTCATCGATTTAGATGGACTCTTGGCATAAGCCAACTGCTGTGTTCTTTGGTCTTTCCTTCCTTTGTGACTAGAAACCCACTTGAAATAAAAATGTATCTCAGAATGGCTGGTATTGGCATGAACACTTTTACTATTATAGCAGCAAACAATGTTTCAACCTTCCTAAGTCAGCTTTACTCTGAAGGTCAAAACTTTGTTCTCTGCTTTGATAGTAAAAGTGTTAATACTCATACCAACCATTCTGAGATACATTTACCTTTCTTCAGTCTTTCCAGTTGAAAACAGATTTTCAATTTCAGCTTTACTGACAAAGTGTTTGAAAAACTTCAACTGTCTCTTTCTGATATAAATCTGCAGCCTTCTCATACAACCTACTCTTCACAGAACAGTTTCATTTGAGATGTGACATGGCTAACATACCTTCAAAATGGTATATTACATACTAGATGCTTTCTTTTTCTTGACTAAGGAGGTGGTTAGGAGGAAACAGTTTGTCTGAAAGTACAGGACTAAAAGAAAATGTTTACGTATTAGGATATGGATACTTTAACAAATCTATAGGAACTGTTTACGTATTAGAATATGGATATTTTAACAAATTTATAGGAACTGTTTACATATTAGAATATGGATACTTTAAGAAATTCATTTCATACTGACCAATAGAATTAAAAAAAATTGTTTAATTCATTTATTAGCATACAGTAATGGATGATTTTTATACATACAAAAAATACAACTTTAAGTTATGCAAGGGGTAAGTGCATAGTTTTGTCTTGGAATTGTGCAAGTAGTGTTGAACATAATAAAAAATATCTCCATCTGGAAGAGTAGCATAAATCACATGTATACAAACTACTTATACAACACATCTGTTCAAATGGCAGCTAGAGAATAAATTGGGTATTCATGCTATTATATACAAGGATATACTGGTTAAGTCTATAAATGCATCTCCCACAGATGTTTGTGCAATCGAACTGTTAAAACAAACTGAGAAACCATCATCCTCATATACCAGCTGGGTTATAGATTGGACGCAGAGAAGAGTAGCATGCTTTTGACACAAACCTTATGACATAGCCTTTTAATACAACATAATGATATTTTGCATACTTCACCGACTATACACAAGTGGGCAATATCGGTTATGAGATAAAACATTACCATAAATATACATCAATATGTACACTTATATCTTACTTATGAACATTTTGATGCTTTAGGATCAAGATATGTTTTCAACTTTTGTAGATAATAAGCTGGAGGTTCTTTAGGGGTAACTTTTTCTTGCAAAAATGTTTATTCAGGCTGTGTATCAAAATGTGCATGTATAACACAAAAAAAGCTATTTTGAGATATATTTAACACTTAAAACATAATTCATATTAACCTTCTTCTTCATACCTTACCTAATATAGGTGTTTTTATAAATAACATTTTGAAAAGCTTTTTAAAACAAATCTAAAAGCATTACAAAGTTTACCCTGAAAGAAAGAATGCATAAAAATGTAATATTATAAACTTTACAAAAGCACTTTACCAAATTAAGTAGCAAATAAACCATAAAAACTAAAAATACTTAAGGAGCAAAAATTATTGTTACAATATTATGTTGTTTTTAAAATACAACAACAAAATACTTGTAAAAAATAATACAAGAAAATACTAAAAGTCACTTGGTCACACATCATGACCCATTTCTTATTATTATCATATTGTTTCAAGTCTTTAGCTTTGTCAGGTGGTAGATCCACGGATGCTTGCAGTAAAAGGAAAATAAATATAGTGTAAGATCTATTTCGTGCATCACTTTAACCAAACTAAATTATGATAAATCAGCTGTTCTTATTATGGTCTGCAAAGTAACATGAAAGAAATCTAAAGTTAAAAAAATACAGGGTGTTCAGAAAGTCACTGTGCACTAATATATTTATAAACAGACATGTTTCAATATAGAATACAGGAGGTAAATATGAATGACAATTATAAACAATGTTGAAAGTTGCCTCCACTGGCATCAATACAGGCCTGGATCCTTCTTATTTTGTTTCTAAACACCGCTATCAGTTGCTGGCTTGAAATAGACTGAATAAAATATGATTACAAAACTGCACAGTGACTTTCCAAACACCCTGTATATTACAAGATGAAGATAAAAGTTACAAGTCAATAAAATAAGTTACACTCTCCTAATTCATATAAAAACTTAAAATAATGATTCATTTATAGCTGAAAAACATATAAGCAGATTTCCCAGCTAGTGATATAACAACTTGCTACAAGACTTAAAAGATTAAATAAACTTACTGAATTTTATAGCTATAAAATTTTTTTTACAACTTTAAAAGAGGTAACAGTTTGTGTCTGTTTTTAGGCACAGCAACCTGAGGTATATTTTGTGCATACATAAATGTATAAATAAATAAATATATAGTTACACACACACATACATGTACATTAAACTTAAATTATAAGCCCAAAATCTACAAATATGTAACCTATCACAGCTTTCCATGAACAAGGAGTTATGAAACTATTAGTCAAAAGTATTCAACAAAAACTAACTATTCTCTTTTTGGAGCTAGTTTGAAATTTCTTTGCTTATTATTTGGTAGTTATCTTACCATATAAAATTTTGTTAAATGACAGAAGAAATACGTTTTTTTGCATTTATTTGTGACAGAAAAACATGGTTAAATTTTTATCAGTTCTTAAACTTTGGATTTAAATTGTTTACAAACAACAACCAAACTGGATTTATTAATTGAGCACCCGTGCATGTGTGTGTAAGAGATATTGATATTTATTTGTTGGATGAAGTTTTCACATTTCGCCCATCTCAAGTTGGTCATAGTTTGATATGCAGTGTTGATAGTTCAGCTTAGATTGTAGGTTCTTTTTTCTTACCATCAATTCTTCTTTTGCTGATTTTATTGTTCTGAAGTGTTTACTATTTGTTTTTTTCATTTCAGTCTTTGCTTATGTAGTTGTAATTCCAGAGTTATTGAAAGGGATATTATGCACATGTTCCTTAGTTCTGGTAGTTAAGGTTCAGTTGTTGACCCAGTATAAACTTGCTTGCAGTAATAACACAAATATTTGTATACTACCAGCAATTTGTTTGAAGGAGTAGTTTGTCTTTAAACAGGAAAAAGCATTATGTATCTGTTTGTTTGGTTTGAAAACTACTCTTAGGTTGACTTGGGGATGACTGCAAAATGCTTTTGATTTTTAGTCTGATGCCATGAGAACCAATGAGAGGTAACACCAAGATGATAGGACATTTAGGAATATTGAGGTCAGGAATTATGGAGTGTTCCAAACCTTACTGACATATTCAAAAATACTTTTGTTGATGAGTGCTAGAGGGAGGACACTTTTAATCAAATATTTTTTTTAATATTGATAAGCTGATCATAAAAATACCTACAAGATCTGATAAGTTTATAAGCTCCATGAACTAAAATACTTATTAAAATTAGTTTTGTTGCAGTCAGGTATGAGTGTGCTGAAATAACAGTAGAGGTCAGAAAATGTTAGTGTGGTAGTACTTTAATTCAAGCCTGTTGTTCTGGTTGATGATCTCAAGATCTAAAAAAATCAGCCTAGATGCTTTTTGCTCTTCAACCATGAATTCAATATTCCCATGCTTTGAATTTATGTAATCTTGAAACCTTTTGACATGGTTTCAATGTCTGAAGACAATAAAAGTGTCATTGGTATCTCTCATAAAGCAAAGGTTTAAAATGGGATGGACCCATAACTGGAACCAGTTGATTGCTTGATGAGATAAAAACAAATTAGCTAGTGTGGGAGCAAGTGGTGAGCCCATAGCTACACCATATGTTTTCATCTATCAAACATACATCGATGTCTACTGGAACAGAAAAATTCTTATATAAATTGATGGGAGTTAAGCACTTTTTCCTTTCCTATAAAAGTTATTTGTAACAGATGGTGGAAAATATATTTCATAAGTTTTTACAATATAATGTGTGACCATATTTTAAGTGAATCAAACTGAAATAAATAAATATTACTTTAATAATTTTGAAATTTGGTGTAAATAATTTATAATTTTGAAACATGTACATTTTAATAACTACACAAATTTACTAATATAAATGGAATAAAAATCAACTTACAAAGGTTTATCTTCTATTTTTTTTATTAAATGAATACATTTACATGTTTCTATTATATTGTACATGTGCACTCGTTTTTTGGAATCTTCATTTAGAAATAAGTTAAACAAAAGTTTGGTTTAAATATACAATGTAGCTGTTATTTTTTCTCATGGAAAACAAATTTATTACAAGTATATACTGTAAAGGCATATACAAAAAAAATCACAACTCTCATCACATAAATTACAATCTACTTTAAAATATATATAAAACATAGTAAGCCCCCAATTATTTTTTCAGGTACAAACAAAGACCTTATATCTGTACTTTAAAACATCAGTGACAACATATTATCACCAATGTAAGCAAATATGTATGTCATGAGGACAAAAGACCAAATTCCAAAAACAGTACACTGTAACATTATTCTTTTGAACTCTTCTGTGTGGAGCTGGGGTGTTGGAGGAATTTGTTAATTAATTAATTGTTAGAATAATTATGCAATTACTTTCAGCTAATCAGTTATTCTCATAAGATAGCAATTAAAACTTGGCTGGATGCTTCAGGGTTTACTTAATTATCATACTTAAATCTAAAGCTAGGTAATTAGTGCAGTTAGATAATTCGTTAATCACTGAGCACATTAATTGATTTTCACATGCAATTTAGACGTTTTTAAATCACAGATTACTGTAGCATAGACCACTCCAACAACCTTTTGATATTTGATACAGTTTATGTATATATTCCTACTGTGAAGTTTGTTCTCAGAAAAGCTGTCGTAAATTGGTACCCATAGTGATTGTCTCATAAGAATTAACAAATCAACTACACAACCATTTCATTTTTCTTGCAAAACTTAGTTTTCTATAGCTATTGCATTTGGAAATTTCACTGTCCAAGACTATTGAAATTAATGACACAAATAATGAACTACATAGAAATAGCAGAATGTTGACAGACACCACTTCATAATCATTCTCCTTGTTACCTTTTAATGTGAGCAAATATCCTTCCTATTTCTTAAATTTTTCAAATTCATAACTATTCCACTTAAAAGTTGTTCCTTTAATAAGTCAAATGTTTGCTAGAAGCCAAGATATACAACATCAAATGAGTAACTGTTCTACAAAAATCATGTATTATTAGAAAATTAAACAGCTTTGGTATGACAAGAAAAAAAAACATATTAGGAACTATTAATGCCAACTTCCCAGTTAGTTTTCTGTATAATTTTGGGAAGTAAGTTCCAACAACTTACTAACATTTACAGAAATCAAACCTCATCCTTCAAAGATCAGTATTTCCCAGTGTCAAGACTCTTTTGAAAATAATTATTAAAATACCTATTACTTATTTGTAAACTTCAGAGCTGTAAACATTATTTTTAAGATGCTTCTAAAGCTTTTTTAAAATTATTTTTCCTCAATAAAAATATAATTTCTTAGAAATTCTTTATCCAATTAATTCAAAAACTGAATGGCTAAGAAATTTGATTTCATTAATGAAAATTTTAGGCATTCTGTTGTTAGTTAAACAATTGTATTTCGTTTCTACTTGATAAGGTTCACTTTCAAGTCTTATTATATCATATTGTATGCTATTCTGTTTTTCTCCATAATTACTGTACATGTACAAAACTTCAGTTCAAATGTGACATTCAAGCTACAATAATTTCATAATTCTTTACAACAGGTATATTGACTTTATTACATTTTGTTATTTGAACATCTTATGTTTTACTCTATGTAGCAAATTTCATAATATTGTAAGCTAGAGATTTTAAGTTATTATAAGTTTTATTTTAATTTTCTTATTTTCCTATTTAGGATTAGGCACCTGGTCGGGATGCACGATTTGCATATGACTTCATTTATTTACACAGAGCTTAACTGAAGTAAAACAAACAAAAACACTTCATCAAGACTTTTCTCCCATTTAGATTAGTCACCAAATGTTTCTCACAACTCATCATACAGTTTCTCTATGTTATCTTATAAATGAAGACTTATAAAACCCACAATTATATACAGATGGAAGGATTAGTTTCAACTTAGAAACTTTATATGACTAAAAGCTGGAAAAATTAAAAATATGTGTGATAAAATAGTTCTTAAATTTCATAACTGTTTAAAAAAACACCAAAGGTGTGCAAGTAATGTCGTGATTACTAGTAGCCATGTAACAAGAACATGCATGGTCTACAAACAGCATCTTATATGATAAAATTTTTCATATGTTAAGTAATGTAAACAGTTGAACACAAACTCATGCAAGGAAAACTGACTCAAACAATTTCTCTAAACTCAAAAGCACCCACAGTAATACATGGAAATATGTATTTACACATTTTTAAACAAATTATCCTCAGTAATAAGATTAAAAACAAGATTTACAAATAGCATCTTTGAAACAAAATTTTTCACATGCAGTTGAAACAACAATACTTCCATTGTTTTTTTTTTTATTGTTTTGATACGTCAGAAAGTAGGTCTATACTCTATACCTTTTACTCTAAATGCCAGGTTTTCCTATCCAGCAAGTCAGAAGATTAATATTGACCTAAATCACGCAGTTATTAAAAACTTCATGGTAATTTGATAAATATATAGACAGATAAATTAAAAACAGATAACGCACTAGGTCTAAATACGGCTTTCCCCGGGAATTTAAAGTAGGTCAAAGATAAAAAAAAAACATCTGCCTCTCTCTCTCACTTGTGGTAGGTAAACAGACAGTAGGCAGGGGCCTGAGAATTGGAAATTTTCAAATATTACTTTTATTCCTAAAGCCTAGAAGTGATACTAGTTGATTTAGGTGTTACAGGCTAGCTAATTGTTAGCCTTACTTTTGTAGTGCGAAAATTCTAGAGTTTAAAAATAGAAGATCTGAAAAATAATTTAATGAAATATAATACCAAAAAAAATTAGTTAAAACAGAGTCACTAAACGAAGATTTTTACCCTATTAATAATTCTTCAGTTTACAATACGTTTTAATTTATATGACATGTATATATCACAAACACAAATTGTAGGTATGTGAAAGTTATTAAAATTAACAGTATGGCAGATACAGCACGACCTATGAATAGTAATTTCAAACTATTCCTTCTTTAGACAGTTTTCAAGACATTGTACGATCTGGTTTAATTGCAATTATATACCTTTATATATACACTTAACTAACAAAAAACATTAATTTATAAAGTTTTACGGGACGTTTGTATTCACTTACCAAAACTTTTGTAAACCTCTTTTCCAATTCATTTCTATCTGGCATTGGCATCTTAAAATTTTCTATAGGTTGAAGGGCTGGACAATAGGTTGTGGAACGTAACAATATGCCATGGTGGTCTGATGTTAAAACAATGCGAGGTGAAGTGCTTGATTCCTTATGCAGTAGGGAACTTTCCAAATTCTCCATAGTCAATCCAGTCTTGGGTTCACAAAAACGCAGGCAAATTTAAATCCTTTACGAACGTCAGTGCCTTTCATTACTAAAATTTAGTTTAACAGTCAGATTTACTAAAGTGTAGCAAAAAAAACAAACTGAAACGATAAAAACAAAATTGCAATATATCGCAATTGATACAACTTTATCATAAGTCATTTATAAGTTATAATTTATGGAAAACAACAACAAAAAACTATGAATAAAGCATAACGCTTAAACTATACCTGTTTCAAGTAAGACATCTTTTGGTTTTAATACTTGTTAGTTTTATTATCATCACAGCATTACATATTTATATGTTTATTTTTAATATTTTCGCAAATTTGTAAGAATGCGCAAGCGCAGAAATGACGTATATAATATTCATCCAATAGGCTTCTCATGTTATTTTTCAGACCTCGCGCGCATGAGACAATGTTTTTCTCTCTCACTTAATTTCTCACAATGTGTGTGCGTTTTCTCATAGCAAAGCCACACCGGGCTATCTGATGAGTCCACCGAAGGGAATAGAATCCCTGATTTTAGCGTTGTAAATCCGTAAACTTGCCGATGTACCAGCGGGGGACAATTTCTCACAGTGATTCAACATAACGCCAAAAATCGGATTTCAATACCTGCGTTGGGCAGAATACTGTTAGCTCATTGTGTGGCTTTGTTCTTTACAACAAACAAATAAAGTTTTAAGGTGTCAGGGTGATTTATTTTTATTATGCTTTAACGACTCTCCAAACGTCTTATTTAAAGTTTATTTTGGAAAAGTACATAATATTTTAGTTATGAAGTGTTACGAATTCGGAATAAATATGGGATGAAATAATGGGAACTTTTACTTACTTTTTTTTTATCGTTCAAAAATATGTTTGCAAAAACATTTGTCAGCCTTTTCGGCCATGATTAAATATTTTACTTTTTCACAGTTTAATATTTAATAATGTCTTTCAGAACTCACTTATTTTAGCCAATTTTAAGAGAATACGTGTTTAAATGTTTTACTGGATGAAAGTTCACAAACTGATTAAGAAAACCATTTAAACACGTATTCAATTAAAATAGGCTAAAATAAGCATGGCCTAGCGCGTAAGGCGGGCGACTCGTAATCCGAGGGTCGCGGGTTCGCGCCCCCGTCGCGCTAAACATGCTCGCCCTCCCAGCCGTGGGGGTGTATAATGTTACGGTCAATCCCACTATTCGTTGGTAAAAGAGTAGCCCAAGAGTTGGCGGTGGGTGGTGATGACTAGCTGCCTTCCCTCTAGTCTTACACTGCTAAATTAGGGACGGCTAGCACAGATAGCCCTCGAGTAGCTTTGTGCGAAATTCCAAAACAAACCAAAACAAACAAGCTAAAATAAGTGAGCTCAGAAAGACAAATTTTACAGGCCATAATATTGGGGCTCAGTATGTCGAGAATATCTCATTCAGGTGATTGTCAGGAAATTATGAGGGTAGAGAATTCTAGATATTCTCAAAGACTCTGATGTTTATCCGCATGGTCAATCACTAGCTCAAGAGAGCTAAACAATTAGTTATAATGATTATGATCGTGGTTATCTGTGCATGAAGTGAAGCAGGTCATATCCATGACATTTAAGAGTACAACAAAAGAAGACAAAATTAATTTTACAAACATGTAACTGCTTGGAATGGTTAAAGGCCAGAGGAAGTTGTGCAGCAACTGAGCTTGAATTTAATGGGTGTGGCACTAGACTCTACCAAGAACTTGAGTGAAGAGCAAATACGAGACAGTTATGATGAAGTTACACTGAAGGTTCAAAATGGTAGAAAACAGTTATCCATTGGGTCGAGTTCAATGTTAAGAAGAGGGGAGCCATGGAAAACTTGGCTGCTTATGTAGATATCTGTGTTATTTGCAATGACCTCAGTTGATTGCAAGAATATTCTTGTAGAAAAGTTTATAGAAAGATGAAATGATGAGGAATCACCTGTGTGCGAGAGACCTTTTCATTTTTACTGAGGAAGTTTCTTTGGAGATTTAGTAAGAAATAGTAACTTAAAGCCTGTTGCAAAAAAAAACAATACGTCAGGAGCAGTAGCTGTAGTGACTTCATCTAGAACAGACCATCTAACCCAGTCACACTAATTGCACCTGATTTGATCTCAGCTGAGGGATAACCAACCACTTGCACATATTGGTGTTACAGTGCAACCTTACTGAGATCCAAAACATAGGTAGGGATATCCTCGTCCTCTCATAGTTCACATGCCACAGCTTATATCAATAATATTTTAATCTGGATGCCATCCTGGAATAGAGGAACAATAAATTTGATTTGCTTGTGATATATTGGGTTATTTTCAAAGGAACTGCCCATACCTGACTAAGTGGCAAGGTAGACATGGCTATTAGTTTCAAATGATGGATCAGCAGATGTAGGAGAGCCAAAAATAGGCAGTAAAAATACTGCTACAACTTTGATAAATTAACATAATCACCAACTTGGATTAGGAGTGAAACAGACAGTCCACACCAAAAACTTCATTTTGATGAATGGAGAGGCAATTCTTACTATTTCTAGAAGAAATTCCTCACAGGCTGAAAATTGTCATCAATGTTCTTGGTTCTTGTGTTATAATTCTTAAAATGGATGTACTTCAATGTATATCAGCGAGCTGCACTAATATTCCATGCAAAAGTTATTCAATACCACCCAGACTGGACTCAGGAACGATGGATTGAATAAATTTGTGTGTAAGGAGAAGTCACAGTACCATCATATACAAACATTGTATTAGGTTGAGGAATAATTCGTGAGCGTTTTTAAATAATTTCATTCAAGCATTACATGCAAGACTATACAATACTTCAATGCATGAACACATTACACCCAAAACATTTATTATGATACTTTATTTCATGTGATACCTAGGTATATAGTATGCATTGTTTTAAACGAAATTGCAAGAAATTAAATGCGAAAAGCAGATGGTGTCGAAAATGCTCGATTTTGTCCACTTGACATTCCATTTAATGAGCTGAAAATGAAAGCAAAAATTAAAGACATATGAAAATCAAACACACCATCTATTAGAGCAAAAAATTATCTACCAAATGACATGAAATATTTTGGGAAAGCGTTTCATTTATGAATATATTTTGTTAACTTGAAAAAACGCTCACGAATTATTCCTCAACCCAATATTTTATGGTTTATTGCAGGCAATTTATAAAATGTTTATAAAGCCCGTATACGAAATAAGTTGTTTCCTATCCAAAAAGGAAGTAGCTATAACATATGCAGTTACCGTTTTGAGAGGTTATGAAGTTTTGTTGTTGTTTACTAATTATGGATGACTGGTTATTCAACTTTATGCAACAATGGTTATCAGCATAATAAGCACAGGGGAAATAAATAAGGCAAATAGGAATTCTAGGGTTGTGTTCATTATGCCACACACGAAAGCAAGTACCTGGCGCCTGAAAGGGCTAATTCAGGATTGCAAAGATGATCTAGACTCAATACAGCGTCAGTAACTCAGGGATTTGTTGACTGAAACTGAATATTCAAACGTGTTTGTGTGACCATATTTTGTGATCAGATCAAACAACAATTACACAATATCATATAGGTATAGGTGATGCATGTCCGAGTAAAGAGCAACCATGTAAACCTCTTTGGAGTGCTGAGAGTATAACCAGCACTGAGAATGATGTAAAGTGGATGTTATAAGACATAATCAAACAGCTCTCAGTGAGTACTTGGTCATCTTCCGTTTGAATTGTCAGGAAAAGGAAGTCATACCCAGTTTACATTTTGACTTTAGATTGGCATTGTGATATGAGGTTAACATATGATATGTTATTAAAAAGTACAATGCACCTGTTATTTTCATTAATACCAGCGAGAGAATGTTTCGTTTTCGACAGTTAAATATTTAGCAGGTGATGAATTTTCATGGAAGAATAAAAGTAGCATAGAAACTTCCATATTTTTATCTGAAGTTTTGCATCAAGAGTATTGGAAGAAATTTCAAACGAATAATGAGAGAAATTATCAACAGTAAACGGAGTTCACAAATAATAGGTTCTACATTATAACAAATGTAAAGTTGATGTATCCAGTGTTTTGATTGGTTAAAATGTAATATTTTTAATCATGCAAATCGAAACACTTTATAACTCACAGTTTTTTTTATAAATTTTGTAAGCAGTAAAAATTCAATCAAGGCAACTTGTGCAAAAAAAAAAAAGTATAGTTATTAATTTCCTAAACACTCTTACAGTTAAAGGCACATGAAAACACTGGCAGTAAGTGTACTTTCAGGGGTAGAAAATTAAACCAATTTGGTGAAATTTTGTAAATTGCATCTAGCTGGTTTTAAAGTTGAATCTGGAAGAAATCTGCAATGGAGAGCATTCATTGGTGGGTTCTGATGACCAGAAGTACAGATTTGTACTTCTGCTAGCCTGAGTAACCTCCTCTGTACAAGAAGTAGTTTTATGGTTTTGATTCCATTAATTTCTTATTGCACTCGGGTTTTGGTTATGGAATAGCCAGGTGGTAGTGGGAGAATTGCATCTGGGTTAAAGCGCAAATTGTATTAGTCATTATTATGGGAATGACAAGGAGGGATTACAGCTATAGATAATGGTCAGGCAAAGACCTATTGAAGCCTGTGTACCAAAAACTTCGCATGTGTTCGGGATATATCTTCTACATGTGAATAGGGCAGTTTGTGTGCACTCGAGATATCACCTGATCTACTGTTAAAGAAACAGTTGTCGTCTTTCATGCACAAGTAGCAGGTGTAGAACTATACCCCTACAGGTAGACCAGATGTTATCTCACGGAAATTACAAAGTACGAAGTTAGGTGGAGCGAAAGCAACCTAACAACTTTATTGACCACATGTTATATGAAACTGTAATACCTAGAATAAACATGAAATTCGCAAACCCTAGTTTTTGAAGTCTGATACAGATATTTGCAAGTTTTTGTTTTGTTTTTTTTAAATTTCGCACAAAGCTACTCGAGGGCTATCTGTGCTAGCCGTCCCTAATTTAGCAGTATAAGACTAGAGGGAAGGCACCTAATCATCACCACGCACCGACAGCTGTTGGGCTACTTTTTTACAAACGAATAGTGGGATTGACAGTCACATTATGACGTTCCCACGGCTGAAATGGCGAGGATCTTTGGTGTGACGGGAATTCGAACCCGCGACTCTCGGATTACAGGTCAAGTGCCTTAACCACCTGGCCATGTTGGGCCTAACAATAAGTGTCTTGAACAATTTCTTGTAGAGGACAGAAGATAGATTTAAAATATGATTTGAAATCCGTTATGAACTCATCAAAAAGAATGTGAAGAAAAGCTTCAGTCTAGCTTGATTTTTGTCATTAATATTAGGCGTGTGTTATCATACTGTTGTATGTGAAACGTATCAGGTATATTTTTTCATGTTGGTTTAAGACAGGTGAGAACTTTGTGCTAACTTAAACTTTTTGAAGTTTTCACACGTACTTTTATATTTGGATTATAAACCATATAACTGATTCAGTCTTTCACCTAAATTTAACAAGCTAATAATAATAATAATTACTAAACATTCTCTAATCATTTGCTGCATAACCCAGTCATTCTCCAAAGCATAAGAACATAACAACGAACCTGAAAACTGCGTATTCCGAAAGCGCTTTATGTTTCATTGTAAACTATTTTGTTTCTGATAATTTCATTTAACTTTCAAACTACGTTTAGAGATCTTTAACATATTTTACAAAGAATAACATAAGCAAACACACTTCTAAAATAGGGAAGTAGAGAAAATGTGCAGATATAAGAGAAACCAGCGTTAAAATACATGGATCGATAGACGGGTAGGACAAAAGCGGAAATGAAAACAAGTTAATCGCATAAACGGTCAAATATTTATTTTAAGTAGTATAAACAAACGCTATATATATACATATATATACAAAAGCGTATCTAACATCGCATATTTGTTTTGGGGAAAGAATTTTTAATCTATCTGATGATAATATGTTTTGTTTAAGTGTAATGTGTTTACAAAAAGACTAAAAAAATTACAATAAATACGTTATTTGATCGAATAACCCAAAAATTACATAAATGAAATAATATTAATAACAGCAAATCGATAGTATTACATATATATATATATATACATATATACATATGCATATGAGATGAATCAAAAGGTATTACACTGTTGGTACAATTTGTATAACTGATATATATTGAGGCTGGTACTGAAGGAAATGTGATGCAAGTAATTTTGTTTTTATAACTCAAAAATGTAATCCAATTTGAAAGAAAAAGGGGTCCAATAGTAGCCACAATATGCTCAGCATTCAATGTTGGACATCAACAACCAATGTTAGAAAGAGCTATTCGCTGAGTGAGCGTCTGAGACAGTTTGGTAGGGCACATTTGCGTCTTGAATTATGTAACTACCACGACTTTTAGACTTATGAACGGTTCTAATGTGTTAATTGTTACATTTTTACGAAGAATGTTCGAATCTCCGTCACATCAAACATGCTCACCCTTTTCTACCATTGGGGCGTTATAATGTGACGGTCAATCCCACTATTCGTTGGTAAAAGAGTAGTCCAAGAGTTAGCGATGGGTGGTGATGACTAGCTGCATTTCCTCTAATCTTACACTGCTAACTTAGTGATGGCTAGCACAGATAGCCTTCGTGTAGCTTTGCGCAAAATTCGAAACAAGTCAAACCAAACGAGGCATGTAGGTGATTACACTATTTTATGAACCATATTTTGTTTACATAGAAGTAATCCAAACATTGCATAGCGGTGACTGAAATGGCAGCTTGTTAGTAGAACGACATCATAAAGACCAAACCTGGTTTGAAGATGGTTCAGACATAGTATAATAGACTTAACTAGGGCTAGTTACTGCAATATCATCTTAAAAGACCACGTTCATTCCTTTGATGGTACCAATATGGTCCAGATATTACACAGTTGAGGCGAAACGACAGATACTTGTCACAATGATGTCTTAAAAACAAGCATGGGCTCGTTTCGTGACATTTAGCTCATACTCTTCTGCAAAATGATGTTTTTGAAGACGATAATCCAGCTATATTTGCTGCAAGTGTTACTATCGGAGTTACTGAATATCATGCTTCAGTTATCCACTCTGGCCTGCCCAGTCCCAAGTTCGTAACTTCACTGAACAATCATTGGGAATTTTTCAAATGTATACTTCAAAAATTTCTTTTTAGATGCAAATTATGAAGTTTCCATGTAGGACCAAAATAGTGCTACTGTTAAACCGTTTGACACTGTGTCTGTCTTTTCACCAATCGAAATCAACTTTGTTCTTATGTACTAGGTTCATCATGGCCAGGTAGTTAGGGCACTCGAGTCGTAATCCGAGGGTCGCGGGTTCGCATCCTCGCCGCGCCAAACATGCTCGCCCTTTCAGCCTTGGAGGCGTTATAATGATATGGTCAATCCCACTATTCGTTGGTAAAAGAATAGTCCAAGAGTGGCAATGGGTGGTGAGGACTAGCTGCCTTCCCTCTAGTCTTACACTGCTAACTTAGTGATGGCTAGCACAGATAGCCCTCGTGTTAGGGACGGCTAGCACAGATAGCCCTCGTGTAGCTTTGTGCGAAATTCAAAACAAACCAAACCAAACTTTTTTATTAGCGCTTTTCTATGATTTCAATTCATCACTCTAATATTATTAAATTGCCACTTTATTTTCTTAGCTTAAGAGACTAAGTGACTAATAGGCGACTGCTATATTACATGCAAGCATTTTATACGAGTTTCTGAAGGCGAGTCTTGTCTGTTCAAAATCAAATAATATCCGATTAGAAACTCCTACTTAATTAGCAATGCTCGGCTCTTCGTAAATTTTACCGAGGAAAATATAAATCAATATTATTCATCAGTGTTATGTTGACAAAAATATTCAGAAAAGTAATGATTGACAACATTCAATACTGCATACCCTATGAGTTTCAAAAAGGTAACATTTGTGTTGTTCATAAAGATGTTTTATGCGTTCACAAAACAAGCGGTGGTTCAGAAAAATGTAGCCAGATGATTTTGATCTCTCAACTTACCATTTTTAATGGAGACCAGTAGATCTGTACAACGACCTCGGGAGGTCAGATGTTGGTAAAATCTCCTATCAAACCATCTAAAAGTTATCAGAAAAATCTTAATTATTCTTGACTTACTGTTCAAAAACATCATAAATAGATTGGAAAGGTCAGTTGAAAAGGAATCTGGGTTTCACACAAGATGTCAGATGACTTCATAGCCCAGCTCATAACAATTTAAAATTTTTTGGTAACCCAACACGAGAAAGAACCTTTTCTCTTTCAATTGTTGCAGGATAGAAGAAACGGGCTCTTTATGTCAACATAATACGCAAGAAGTAGTGGCTTAGCCCTGGCCTGAATCAAATTCCGATGGCCAAATCAGGTATACACGCGCAGAAATGTTTGGTGTCCATTTTGGTTGGACAAAGTCGGCATAGTTCACGTTGAGTTATTGAAATCGAATCAGACTATAATTTCAGATCTGTATTGTTAACAATGAATCCATTTGCACCAGGATTTCAATGAAAAATGTTCAGCACAGAAAAGGTGCCATCCTACAGCATGACAGTGTGAGACCATATTCTACAAGAATGATTCAGAACAAGATCAGAGGTTTGTATTGGGAGGTCATGACTCGTCGTGAATACTCTCCTAGCATTGCCCCTTCAGACTGCCATCAATTGCCTCACCCTCCGTACTTTCTTTAGGTTGTCTCTTCAATTACCATTTATTTAGATCTGTGCAGCACTATCTCAGCGATAAGACTTTCTCAAAAATATTGATGGCATCAAAAACTGTTCTTTGGCCCAGAATTCTTTGTCTCAAAGAAAGCTTTCTTCTATCTGTGAGGAAGTGAAAACTTCGTTGGAAGATGACATATTGTGGATTATGAAAAATAAGTTATTACCTTTAAAAAAGATATTTTGCCGTACAAGGAAAAAAAAGCGATATTACTTACACGTAATTTTAATATATGAAAGTAATTGTTTAAGGGATGTGCTTTGTAGATATAATCTGTTTGTTGGTCGCTTATAATTTTCGCGCTATTCGCACATAGTCGTTCCTAACTTTGAACTGATAGATTAGAGGAAAAGCAGTTAGTCAACAGCACCCACCACTAAACTTCTTTTTTATCTCATGCTACAAATCCATACATAGGTATAGGTTTATTCAGGCTATAACTGAATATTGTAAAATCTCTTCTTTTCATTGGTTGTGAGCATGCCATTCAAGTTTAAACTGTCACCTAGCAACAGAGCTTTGGCTTTTCAAATGGGCGTGGATGACTTTTAAGCTTAAAAGTAATCGAAAAGTATTCTTGAAAATTTTCAGACATTAATGGAAGACAGGTGGAACTTTAATTTGACTTTTTATGCCAACAGTCTTTATTATATCCTCAAAGTATCATGTATAATAACTCGTAAAGTTTAAACTTGTAACTACAAGCGGATCACGTCACAGCAAAATTTGCAGTTCTAAAATGTTTCGTCTTAAAATAAAGGAGTAAAACTTAACATCAAATTCGAAGTTATAACATACTCGATAACAGTAATTTCATTCAAATACATTCATATTAAGGCTCGTTATGGCTAGGAGGTTAAGGCGCTCGACTCGTAATCTGAGGGTCGAAGGTTCGAATCCTTGTCGCACGAAATAATGCCGTGGGGGCGTTATAATGTGACGGTTAATCCCACTATTTGTTGGTAAAAGAGTAGCCCAAGAGTTGGCGGTGGGTGGTGATGACTAGCTGCCTTCTCTTTTGTCTTACTCTGTTAACTTAGGGACGGCTAGCGCAGATAGCTCTCGTGTAGCTTTGCGCGAAGTTCAAACAAAACAAACATTCATATTAAAGTGGTTTAATTAAATTTTGAATGTAAGTCAGTAAACATGTTCAGAAGGGGTTTAAAATGATCTCAGTGAAATCGGTGGTGACACTTGGGTTTAAAGAATTAACGCTTAAAGTACCGTTATTTTAAAAATAAGGGGTTTTGGGTACTCAGGTCTCAAAACGCAAAGCATGTTAGTGTGGAAACGAGAAACGATCTCATAAACCCTCGAAATCACCGTTTGAGCATCTTCACAACTTGGCCACGCCCTGCTGCACAGGAAATAAAATGTAGTCTTAAGAGATCAAAAATATTCCAGAGTTTCAATTCCATTTTGAACATGCATAAAAGTAAATTATTTAAAATGTAAGGCCAGGGGTTAACGCGTTGGGCTGCGTGTGTTTCCGACACGCATACGCGTTTTCTTGAGAACATATTTTGTATTGCACCCTTGATTTTGAGTGCGTTATTAAAGAGAATAAATATTTTAAAATGATAAATATATTATCGTACTGACTTACTTTAGCGTGTTATACATAATTTATAATATCCATCAGCAAAATCTTTAAGAACACTGAACAAACAGGGCGTAATTTAGTTTTCATCCGGGACTTAGGAGAGATTTGTAAAGACGGAGCTATAATGATAAACTTCAAAGCTTCGGCGAGTAGGTAGCACAGTTGTTTCTCAAACTAAGGTTAATGAAAAATTATCTCTTAACAGAGACGCATAAAGCCGTCTCCTCTGCCTACGCGCATGCTCCTAACCCCTACACATTATCCTTTCGTGTTTGTTATTCTGATGAAACAGGTTTTGGATCAAATTCTACTCTTTCCAAAGACTATTACCATATGAACGGATACTCAATCGACATCCCAGAGTAAATATCTATTAATACTCTGTTTTCAGTGCTTCCTTCTGCTTTGCGGCGTTAATTGAACAAGACATAACTTGAAAGTTCACCTGAGATGCGCGGATGTACAAGAAGTGACATACATTACTGGACTCCACGAGAAGTGTTGGATATTTCCCTTGAGGATATTATAATTTCAGAAAGGTGATTTTGTAATCCATCAACTTCACGAATTAAGTTTTTATTATGATTATGCTTAGCATGTCTTAAACCTTGTCGAGTTGGAATCTTGCCAAGTTTCTGACTCAGTTACTGTTGTTGAAATTGTTATGAACTCGTTTTGCAAATGTATATTTATATTTATTTATACATGTATGCAAACGGAACGTATTCTCCTGTTTTACCAAAGTTATGTAGATTCTTCAACAATACATTTCGTCTTAATATCTACTTAATTGGTACTACGTCAGCTGATTGATTTGGTGGAATAAATATTTCTAAACATTTTTGTATAACTTTAGTATAAATGCATGTAAATCTTGATCCATATGTTGTTTTATTCAGACCTTATGTAAATGAAAACATGTAAATTTGCCTGTTTTCCATAGAAAATAGGTTAATTTCTAAATTTCATTATCCAGGTCACAAAAGCAATGTTTGAATGGAATAATGGCCATTAAGAAATAACACATACTGTACAGGAACAAAATTTGTGTTACATCTGTAATTGCGCTTGAAGATGAAAATACAAAGAATTTAAAAAAAAAAACTTCAATAAACGAAATAAAAATTATGAGTTTATTGGCTCTTGAAGAAAACACCTGTTGTATATTAAATAAATAAAAAAATTAACACAAAATTAAATTAATTGTAATACCGTTTAGTTGATATTAAAATATTATGTTCGCCGGATATAGTATCCTGTAAAACCTTCTTCGTCTCAGTACAAGTATATGCAAAATGGGATAACGTTAAAAAATATAGATGGCGTACTTACAGAATAGAAATTGTTGTTGTTGTTGTTTTGAATTAAGCAAAAGGCTACGCAATGGGCTATCTGTGCTCTGCCCACCACGGGTATCGAAACCCGGTTTTTAGCGTTGTAAGTATGCAGACATACCGCTGAGCCACTGGGGGGCACAATAGAAATTGTGTTGGATGTAAACGATCAAATAAAAAGTAAGGTTAAACATGTTTATAAGAACAGCTTTTCTTAAAATAATTTGTCCTAAATTATACACACCAGTTTTCTAAATCACGTTGTTAACTTGCTATTTTGTTTGTTTGTATTAATGACGTTTTCACCTCTTTCACAATTTTATTAGCACCCGATAGTACAGCGGTAGGCCTCCGGATTTACAACACTAGAATCAGGAGTTCAATTCCCCTCCGTGGACTCAGTTGATTCCCCGATTTGGCTTTGCTGTAAGAAACACACACACAATTTTATTATAGCTTTGAACTGGTTTTAAATAACTTCTTCATTCAAAATACTAGTAGAATTATTTTGTATCAGAATATTTTAATATCTAATAATTATTTTGAATTTCAATACTTATCGCATAAAATAAATCAAATATCATTATGACATAACGGGTACGAGTGTGTCGTATATTTGATAATTTATCAGTTCAGCACACATTTGACCATTTATTGTGTGTCAGCTCCAAAATGATTTCGACCATATAAATATGATTTAACATTTTAAATAAATGTTCACAAAATATAGACGGACTGAAAAAGAAATGTTATAAGAATACATCAAGGATAAAAGTAGTAAGGTGTTTGAGTTGGTATTTTTGTTACGCATAAAACTACAAAAAGGGCTCTCTGTGCTCTGCCCACCATCAGTATCGAAACCCGGTTTCTGGCAGTATGAGTCTGTCGAAATACTACTGTACCATTGGGGGGCCAATTAAAATGAAAATTACACTTTACGGATGTCAAAATTAATGTTTTATAAATAAATATGGTAGCGATGTAGTTGTATCAAAAAGTGCTTATCAACCAACCTTTATAAATAAAAATGTGACTTGCGTGTGTGGGAAACATTTAAAACTTAATTAGACTACTTAAAATTTAAATGAGAAAAAGGTACGTAGGGATGACGTCATCATTCGTTCGTGGGAAGCTTTTTGAAACTGTGTTACTGGGGGGGGGGGTGAAGTTATTGAGATGGAGTGTACAGCCATCAGATTCATTTAGTAACTTATGTAATTAACCTCATTCGTAAGTAGTCCATTTAGGTCACTGTTTTCAATATGCAACACTATCATTACTTTTTATAAACTAGTGCATTCAAATATAAATACCACAACCAATAAAAAGTGTTACGAACGAGAAACACGAATTTTTTTCCTACTTGAGAATTAAAAAAAAAAAGTTCCACGTTTATCCCAAAGATTTCCCCCGGTATTTTAACACCACCTGCATTTAGTCTTGAAATAAGATAATAAGTCGTGATAGTGCAAAAGAGAAAAACGAATTTAAAACTGTAAATTTGTAAATCAGAATACAGTGCACCCCCAGTGGCACAGCGGCATGTTTGCGGACTTACAACGCTAGAAACGGGGCTTTGATACCCGTGGCTGGTAGAGTAGAGAAAGCCCATTGTGTAGTTTTGTACAAAATACAGTACACTTGGCACTTTAATATTACCTACTATAGAAACTATCGATTATCGTAATCATCAATAGCTCTGTAGATTCTGCCTAAAATCGTAAAAAATTTTAAGAGGACAGTTGTTTCAATATTAACAGATTGATTTTAGTCGGTGCCAATTTTAGTACGTCACTTCCTTTTGAATTAAAAAAGTCAGATTTACAATACGGTTCAGAATGCTTTATAATTGTTATTTTTTTTTCTGAAATAGGTTTTGTCTTATTCGTATCACTAAGCTTTAGAACAATATAAACATACATTTAGTTCAAATAAATAAAACTTACAAACTCTGAAAATGAATCTAACAATTAACCAATACTGAAATAACAAATATTCAAAATAAACTCGACTCCAACATCAGTGTTGGTGCTACAAAAAAATCTTAAGGTTCATCAGATATACACCAACATATAATACTCTAAGTGGACTTGTGTATATTATGGTATTGAGTTTCGGCACTTACTTAGATCTTTGTGGATTTACATATCGTCATTTCATAATAATTTCTTTCCGTAGTTAAATATTCTGAACAAATATTTACGATTCTTCCGTCCACTTTGCAGTTTTCAACCTACGTTTATTCACGTCCTGCTGACTTAAAAAGAAAAACTGAACTTTGTATTTTGAGACTAGCTTCGAAGGTCACTTGCTCTTCTACAAATACTGCTTACCTTCTCTCATTTCTGTCTGAAATTTGACTAAAGTTGTTAGTCACCAGTGAAAAGCTCACAATATTTTTTTTTTTTACTGAACTAATGATAATGTAATTTACAGCTCATTACTACTGTAATACCTTTTAAAACACATTACTAAGTTTAACAATCAAACAAAGCGTTCTGAAATTATTTGTCTTCTAGTGGTACAGCAGTATGTCTGCAGACTTATAACGCTAGAAATCGGGTTTTGATACCCGTGGAGAACAGAGCACAGATAGCCTATCGTGAAGCTTTGATTGAAATGACTTATGTTTTTACTCTTTCCCTACGTCCCCTACTAGTCCAGCGGTAAGTCTCCGGATTTACAACGCTAAAATCAGCGGTTCGGTTCCCCTGAGTGGGCTTAGTAGATAGCTCGATGTGGCTTTGTTATAAGAAAACAAACCCTTTCTCTGAGAAGTGCCAATCAATCCAACGGTTGCTCATTTTGTTCCCGTGTGAGAACATTTTCTTTGTAAATTTGTTGACATTTTACACAAAAAAATGTTTATTTTGTGCATGATAAAAGAAAACAAAGCATAAACATTTATACCTGATATTTCGACCGCGGGTTAGCCACGTGGAGAAATTCTGTATTTTGGAGCTAGCGAGGCTACTTCGTATTCAAAAGACACTACAAAAAATTCCTTTCACGTAAGTTGTGACAGCTCGGATTATGGGTGGTTGGGTGTTGCTGTTTGGCTGCCGGCCCTCTGGTCATTGGTTCAAAATTACTGACGTCAAGAGATAACTTTAATAAATTTCCTATGAATACTAAGCATTTTATTACGTCAGGAAAACTCGTAAGTTTAAGAAAGCTTGATAAAAATGGATAGAAAAGTGGTCTACCTTTCGAAAGTACTCGGGTTATAGGGTTTTATTCATTCCTGCTAAGTATTATTATATATATATATATATATATATATATATATATGAGTTTGCTTTATTTCGGTCAAATCGCTTGAGAGTGATTATCAAGTTATAGCCCCATTTGTTTTTGACCAAATCGACCAACTCGTTTGGCGATACGGTTTTATCTTCTAGTTGGTTCATTTCCATGTCACAGTTATTTTACTACCATGTTACTTCTGAAAAACTACAACAAAAACGCAATTGTTTTTATTTCTCTCCTTTTCTTGAGAAATCTTTAATTCTACATGTAACAAAACAGGTAGATACTAAGAATTTAATGCACGTTACAAAGCAACATCTGGAAATAGTTTGCTTTTTAAACAAAAGCTAAATTTACGGATTTTCTGTGTGTGTCCAGATTACGGTGTACGTTAAAAATTCCAAATTTTACGTTATTCGTTTTTTCTAATGTTACATAATTCAGTTATGCTCTTAAATATTCAGTCGGATAAATTTATGACCTTTATTGTGTGTGTGCGTTTTCTTATAGCAAAGCCACATCGGGCTATCTGCTGACTTCACCGAGGGGAATTGAACCCCTGATTTTAGCGTTGTAAATCCGTAGACTTATCGTTGTAGATCTTTACTGACTTTTAGTTCCACTAACTGACCTGTCACCAATTTTTATTTTTAAAGAGATATTTTAAACATTATTTTCTTTGTTCATGTCCAGAGCCTTTATTTAGGTCATCACAAATAAGAACATTGGTTCGTAACTTCAATTTCTTAAGTTGACCTGTGGTCTCTTTCAGTACTTGAACACATACTTTAAACAGATTTTTTTCTCTGCTTATATGAAATCCTTTTATTTATGCTTTTCACAATTAAGAACATTAGCTCAGAAGATTGATGCTCAGTATAAGTATGGCGACCTCCTATACTGTGAGAACTGAAAGCAACGAAAAGATATATATCTGTTTTTAGGAAAAGCTCGTGATTGTCTGTCAGTTTTGTTGTCTCTGACCTCTTAGGTATTTGTTTGTTTTTCTTATAGCAAAGCCACATCGGGCTATCTGCTCCTTAGGGATTTCCATCGACTAGTTTAAACGTATAATAAAAGGTAAGTTATTTTACTTTCAGTTATTTCAGTTTAGTTATACAAAACTACAGCCCTAAAATGGTTTAAAAATTTGATAATAAATATAAGTAAAACGTATCCACCAGTGACAACCAATACATGATAACTTGAGATTGGATGCCTAGAAACCCATTTTTTGTGAAATAAAGTTTGGATACGACTTGAATGAGTAGTGAATAAACAATTATTACAAATGTACAGCTTTTCGACAATCCTTATTTCATCATCACACTATTTGTAATAAAGTTTCTCTCTCTCTACTGATTCAAGCCGTCTTCAAACGTAAATATAAATATGTTCAAGTTACAACCACTAGAGGGCGAAAGTTGCAAAAATACCGTTCATAGTTGACAGAACAACCTGGATATCAACGCGGCAGAGTTGAGCGCTTTTTCAGTGTTATTTTGGATTCAAGGAGAAATGGACGTGATTTTTAATAACAGGTAGGTACTAGGTATATATTTATATTAAGGTCTTACTACATTAAGGACTTTCTAGTATGCATCCTAACAAGTATTACTATCTGTTAATAACCCATTTCTCAGGAGAGGTTTTGACGTATTACAGTAAAGCAGGCTACATTTATTACCTGAAGAACGAAGTGTCAATAAACAAATTACGTTGTTGAATCACGCAACTTGGCGCATCGTTGCAACACAGAGCTTGTAAGAAGCTCAGATAATATAATCCGTTATTTGGTTGAATCGATAATGTATTAACGTGGTTATATCATTATTCAAGAACATAAAAAAACTAGGAAATTGTAGTTTTTGGAACACTGATAATGCACGTGACAAAAACAAAACAAAGACAGCAAAGCCCTGGTCTCGGAACATCAGAATAAATGACTCTCAGCTTACAGCAGATACAATGAGGATTTGGCTATTGAAGCATTATTGTATAGGGAGCATTAGCGTTTCGTAAATACAACTGACAATTATTGGCGAGCGATTGCCGGATATTTGGAAAATAAAGCAAGGCTTCCAACGATTTCGGTAACCTCGTATCCGTGACTGTAAGTAATTATTCGTTGGTTTCTTTCTTAAAAGATGTACTCGATATAATAGAACCGGCATGGACTGGTGGCGCTAACGTTCTAACTGGATCAAGAACAAAGAGACAATTGAATGACAGGGTTATTACTTCGTTTCTGATTATGTACCTAGGCCTGGCATGGCCAAGCGCGTAAGGCGTGCGACTCGTAATCCGAGGGTCGCGGGTTCGCGTCCGTGTCGCGCTAAACATGCTCGCCCTCCCAGACGTGGGGTGTATAATGTGACGGTCAATCCCACTATTCGTTGGTAAAAGAGTAGCCCAAGAGTTGGCGGTGGGTGGTGATGACTAGCTGCCTTCACTTTAGTCTTACACTGCTAAATTAGGGACGGCTAGCACAGATAGCCCTCGAGTAGCTTTGTGCGAAATTCTGAAAACAAACAAACAAACTTATGCTCCGGATAAAGAAAAAAATGATCTTATATTGTCGACTCTGATAAAGTCTGATAAGATGCCTGATAAAAATGCTTTTGCTTTAGAACGCCAGATCATAATTTTTACGTTTTAGGGCAGGATTGGAAAAAACAAATAAACGTTTTTCATTGCAGTTTCGATACTTGTACTGGAGTGACGAATAGAAAATAGGTTACTTTTCCACTGCAGAAAAGGTACATTACTTACTAAAACTAATTACGGAAATTCACGTTCAAACTTGGGTTTTAGGTAAAATACATACTTTTGTTTTATAATGCCGAGTGAAACTTATTTTTATGCTGAAATAAGGGATAAAAACATATTTTTTTTGGCAACGACGTATTTAACACATCATTATAAAAATTTCACCAGTTAAGCTTTTTAATTGTAAGTTGAAATTCCTGAAATATAAGAAACGTGGTTGGTTTTAAGCTTCATAATTAATAATCTAATGACTACACTTGTCTGAGTTTTGACAGAAACATTCTCTCGGACCTGTAATTATTAAAGTGATAAGTCTTACCGACATATTGGTTTTGGAGTTTAAATAAGATATACAGATAAAGCATGTTCTTTGAAGTTTCCAAGTCCATTAATATTCGAACTGCATATAATAGTATGAGTTTTGTAAACATTTTTACGTTTTAAAGTATGTAATTTTGCTCTCGTTTTGTTATTTAGTTTTTACTCATTTTCCCAACACTACGAACGTGTGATTGTTTATATTATTTTAACGTTTGTTTCATAGCAAAGTTAGGTTGTGTGCATCACAGGGAATCGAACGCCGGGTGTTAGCGTTGTAAGTCTGTAAACGTTTCGCTATCTCACCGGGGGACATCATTTTAGTAACAACTAATATTCCCTCCCTTGTACTGGGAACTAGATACATAATTAGAGAAAATTCGCGTTCTAATAGGTTAGCAACTCCTAGTGAAACCGAAGATACAAAACAGAAACAATATTTTTTTAGGATCTCAATAAAATCCGGTTACATAGTCTTGTCGAGTGATGATATAATGATATTTTCTCCGACATATAACGGTAATCTGAAGCCTAAATAACCTTTTATCATGTATAATAATAATAAAATGAAAACGCTTTTAATCTAATTCAAATGTACAAGAATATTTAATAAAAAATCTTGAATAATTTTATCTTTTTCGTCTGAACTGATGTTTATTGCTGTCGCCTACGTAGAAAGAAGCTACAACAACATAAATCTGTCGAATAAAGACATATACGAAGTATGCAATCCAAGTATAGCTAGAAATGACGTTAGAGTACACGTGATTATCCTTCATAAATCGTTCAAGCGTGAAAGATGTTACTTTTGTTATTGTAGTCATGTTTTTTTAAAACCGACAGATGTTACACAGAATAGAAATACAGTTTTAAATACGTTCGACGTCGTGTAACTTAATAAAAATTATTTTTCTAACAGAAGCACAACAATCACAGTGGTGTCTGGTAGTATTTCAGTATTTTTACTTGACGATGGTTATTTATGGTTATTAAAATGGTTTGAAATAGGTTTCGGGGATGTAACGTAGCATTTTCAACGTCATATCGGACGAAAATAGGTTTTGGTTTCATTAACATCCATGATAATTAATTTGTTTAACGGAACTATATATTTTTTTTCCTGTTTTATCAGGGGAAGTGTATGCGTGACGAGACAAAAATACGTTTTTCTAGCGGTCTATAGCAGTCTTACACTGCTAAATTAGGGACGGCTAGCGCAGATAGCCCTCGTGTAGCTTTGCACGAAATTCAAAACAAATCAAACCTTTTTTTTTTTAAACAGTACTGCGAAGTTCTTGTGTGGAATCCGTTATTATATTATCAGATGTACCATATACAGAAACAGTTTATTAATTAACAAAATACGGAACGTTTGTTTGTATTTAATCACAAAGATATGCAATGGACTACCTTTGCTCCGCCCCCAACTGGTATCGAAATCCGGTTTCTAGCAACGTAACTCCTGGGACATACCGCTGTGCTACTGGGAAATAATATAAAAGAAACAAGAACTGTAATGTTGTCTTAAGACCTTCCGTTTGGATCACAAGATGAAAATTACCAATGTAGATTAATCAATCAACCTTTCAGTAAACATTGTTTTAGTAAATAAAAACGACAACAAATAATTATTTATTTTTCATTGAAAGTTCAAGGCTTGAAACAATTTTAATATCTTAGTTCCTTTCAACGTTTTACTGAAGAAAAATAGCAACACGAGAAAACTAATTAGATTTTGTTAAACATCAGGAGCAACTAGCTTTAATAACAGTAATTTTGTCAGAAATGAATATAAGTGTACTTTGTGAAGCTCCAAAGCGAGACACACTAAATCAAATGTTCCTTTAATACCATGATATCATTATTTTTTTAAATAATAAAATACGTTTTGTTTTGAAAGAATCTGTTCATTGAAGTAAAAGGTAAACATGAAAAAAAGAAAAAGACTGCACACTGAGAAACTTCATCATATTTGTGAAACCGACAGAGTGGGTTAAATATAACGACTGCACACTGAGAAACTTCATCATATTTGTGAAACCGACAGAGTGGGTTAAATATAACGACTGCACACTGAGAAACTTCATCATATTTGTGAAACCGACAGAGTGGGTTAAATATAACGACTGCACACTGAGAAACTTCATCATATTTCTGAAACCGACAGAGTGGGTTAAATATAACGACTGCACACTGAGAAACTTCATCATATTTCTGAAACCGACAGAGTGGGTTAAATATAACGACTGCACACTGAGAAACTTCATCATATTCCTGAAACCGACAGAGTGGGTTAAATATGTAAACGAGAATTATTCTAAAACGTGTTTAACTTAAAATTGCACTCAACTCGTAATCCGAGGGTCGCGGATTCGAATTCCCGTCACACCAAACATATTCGCCCTTTCAGCCGTGGGGGCGTTATAATGTGACGGTCAATCCCACTATTCGTTGGTAAAAGAGTAGCTCAATAGTTGGTGGCGGGTGGTGATGACTAGCTACCTTCCCTCTTGTCTTACGCTACTAAATTAGGGACGGCTAGCGCAGATGGCCCTCGTGTAGCTTTGTGCGAAATAAAAAACAACAACAAAATAAAAACAAGTTATGCCAACCAGAAACGTTGAAAGTGAACGTGATACTATCCTAAACATCTATAAGTGTAGTTTCGTAGTTTAAATTTATCACCACCAATATATAATATATATGTAATAGTTTATAATTGCTAACCGTGAGGCAATGATACACTCTGAAGAACGAAGTATTTCAAAGTAGAGAGGAGATTATACTAAAACAATTCGAGATAAATAATATATTAGAATGATAACGACACACAGTATTTTTCAGTTTATTTTTTGGAATTAATCCGAGTCTGGTGAAAGGGATAACTGATCGCTTTAAACAGTTCCAGTTCTAACTATTCCCATTTTATTTACGCGAGAACTGTAATTTGAAAGCAAACAGAGTAGATAGACTATTTTGTGAAAATCGTTCAATGAGAATCACGAGATAATTCTGCCATTGCGCGTGGTGTGCGTGTGGCACCATCCTCAACCTTGCTGTAACATTTTGGTGCTTAGCTACGTAATTTACAAGGGTAAGTAATGTTAGCCGTTGCTATGAATGTTACAAAGGAAGGCAAAATTACAGCAAATCTTATGCATAACAAAAATCATTTTAATCTGTTTATAATATATTATATAATTATATATATATAATACCGTTCATATAATAACTGTTTATTATAAATTAGAATTTTAAATACAATAATTTTTCCTCAAGCGTTTATTTATTTATTTCAATTTTTTTTCATAAGTTGATTTCCGCTATTATTTTAGACACCATGTTCACCGGAGGGCCAGCAATAAGTTAACGAATTAACTACTCTAAAATTTGGGGTTCGATTCTCCTCGGTGGACAGTGTGAAGAGAGAGTGTAATTTTCGCTAAGAAAACGACAACAATAACTGCTCGACTCCGTAACAACATAAGTATTTTGAAAATGTAAAAAATAACAGACATGAGCAGTGAACTCATATTTTTTAATATATTTAATATATTTTTTAAATAATATAAAAAGGGATTCAGCTAGTCACTACCTCCTAAATTTGCCACTGGTTAGCTCTTGATATCTAAACCTTTTTAAAAGGGTACTCATCGTTGGTATACAAACCTCAGAAGACATTTAAACGGAAATTTCTTCTTCAGACCTTAGCAGACAAGCATAATTAAATACCAAACAAAAATTACTTAACACGTTCTGTGATTTGAAGAATAAGTACTCTTGTATTAAATCAATTGAAATATATATATATATATATGTGGAACGTTATGGGCTTGAGCACCTACATCTCGCTCTCCTAATCTATATTTCTATATTTATTTCCACTCTTTTACTTCTTATGTGAGACTGATGAATGGAGGTTAAGACTAATAGACGGTTTATCCCCCCCTCAATGTGGGTCCTACTTCTTCAATCACCTCCAAAACCTAGGGTAAATTTATAATTCAACATTATAGTTTGTACCATGGAATCTTTTCAATTAGTGCAGCGTTTTTTTGTTTAGTTTATTTTTGTTTTGGCTTGTTTGTTTAAGTTATAACAAACTATTACGTATATAAATATCTTCATACGGGAATGTTATCAACCGTTTCTCTTGCAGTTATAGTTTGGCGTCTGTATCTATTTTGTTTGTTCTGTCAAGGTGTGAAAATCCTAATTCTTTAACAGATATCTTGATTTCTTTTGATTTGATAACTAACGTCGGATAAAACAATGCGAACACTTTCTATCAAACTTTGTGACAATCTCTTGTGAACCACAGTGAATTGATTAAAGGGTTAAGTCCGGTTGTATTTAAACTAAGAGATAAAAGAACTTGTAAGAAAAAAACCCCAGTGATAAGTAAGTCATACATTAACGAGTACACTTCCGTTTATTTTTCAAGAACAAAAAACCAAATAAATAAATAAATATTGTATGTTTGATCACGTTCTTCAGTTCTAGTGTATTCAGGTAGCTCTGAAATCTGATTTAGTATTTCAATAATAAGATCACGACTTGTTTCTAACCTTTTGTTGTCGGGAATAACTTCTTGTAGTCAGGAATAATTTCTTGCTGTCAAGAATGACTTCTTGTAGTCAGAAATAATTTATTGACGTCAGGAATAACTTCTTTTACTGGGGTAACGAAAAGGGCTAGTGTTTTCATTAGAGCAACTAATTCAGCCAACACTCAATAAACATTTACCAAACCTGAAACATAGTATGCTACGTAGGCTTGGAATGTAATTGCTTTGAGCAATGCAATCACACGTGCACTTTCACGATTAGCAACATGTGTTATCATACATGGTAGAGTTCTACTCTGCGGCATATATGTTAGGGGGAATACTCCCCAAATATTCTGCTTGAATGTGTTGATGTAGATGAACCTATTTTGTGTTCATATGTATATACAAACTACAGGGTAGATTAGTTTCTTCACATGTACAATATCAGATACTGAAACGATGGTCACAATTCTGTCTCTGTTTTAGTGCTTTTAATATCCTATAATAACTTCCAGATTTTATCATTGTAAGACTGATTCTTTTTATGCGTTCTTCTCTTATACAATACTTATTCAATAGAGAACTAACTTATGGATGCCTAAATGTAATTTCAGAGACTTGACGTATGTAAATAGACATCCAGGTTTCAAAGTACACAAGCTTATATTAGAGCAATACATGGTAGTGGTAAAATATGAGAAGGGTATATTAGCTTATATATTAGAGCATTACATGGTAGTGGTAAAATATGTGTAGGGTGCATTAGCTTATATTAGAGCAATACATGGTAGTGGTAAAATATGAGTAGGGTACATTAGCTTATATTAGAGCAACACATAGTACTGGTAAAGTGTGAATAGGGTTACAGCTTTGTAATGTAACACCCCATGGTCTAACGCAGCTCAACAATACATCTACATATGTGGATATCAGCGATCCCTCTTCCTGGGATTGCACCATAGGATCTGTAGTAGTGAATCATAGAAAGTATGTTTATTGGAATGCTTTCACAGAGATCGGTCAAGGGATAGCCTACAAGTTCTTAGTGGGGGTTAAGGTACTGCGGTTGATAATTCCATGTTAGTGTTTAAAGCTTCATCGTAGGGGTGCCTGCTTATATGAATTCACAGCGTGTATTCTTTTTAGCACTGTTTATGAAATCATAATAAAAATCTGCAGATATTCTTGTAAGTAAAAAAATTAAATATTTTATTATTCTTGAATGTTGTAAATAAGTCCATTGTTATGTAACAATATAAGAAACGCCAAGCATGTAAACAGAAACAATCAGTGAACTTCATCCCAGACCTGATGTGGTATGGACGGTTACTGACTGACTTATCACCAGTCTGATTCTAATACTTTCTTGTAATAAATATTGGACAGTGTGGGCACAATTAATTAATTATCCGACACTGCTTTGCTTATATATATGTTATCTAAAATACGATACGGATTTTTTTATATACATTCAAATATACGTTTGAAGTTTTTCAATCACGCATTCATTAGTGACTGTTAATGCAGCAATGAAAGAGATACCAATGACCAATGATAAGGTGACATTGAAATATAAAATATAAAATTGAAATAAAATTACGTAGTTTACCTACTACGTAATTCTGACGTCACTAAATTCAAAATACTCGTCTGTTCATGATGAGTTTACCTGCACGTAACTCTGACGTCACTAAATTCAAAGTACTCGTATGTTCATGATGAGTTTAACTATCACGTAACTCTGACGTCACTAAACCCAAAATATTCATCTGTTCATGATGAGTTTACCTACTACGTAATTCTGACGTCACTCATATAAAGCCAGTTCAAGAATTGTGGAGAAAGACAAAATTTTTCATTTTATTTTACTTTCTGCTCTATTGTGCACTAACCATTTGATTTTAGCGACAAAAATGTTTTAATAAATAGTAATTAAGCAACGCAATACGTTGGCTGTATTCTGTTATATCAAGGTTATCGAAACCTGGTTCCTAGCGTTGAAAGTCCGTAGACATGCCGCTGTGTCTGGTTTGACATTCGCGCAGAGCTACACGAGAGCTACCCGCGCTGGCCGTTCCTAATTTAGCAGTGTAAGACTAGAAGGAAGGCAGCTAGTCATCACCACCCACTACCAACTCTTGGGCTATTTTTTTACCAATGAATAGTGGGATTGACCGTCACTTATAACGCCCCCACGGCTGAAAGGGCAAGTATGTTTGGTGTGACGGGGATTTGAACCCGTCAGATAACGACTCGAGCGCCTTAACCACCTGGACATGCCGGGCCAAGTTTCCTTATAAAAAACAGAAATTTCAATAAACAACATATAGTACTTTTTTGAACAGATCCAATTTTTTACTTGTATTATCAGTATCCAGCATATAATACTTTTTGAACACATCTAATTTTTTATTTCGATTATCAGTATACAGCATACAGTAGTTTTTCAAAACATCTAGTTTTCTTTTTTTTTTACTTTTAGTTTGTTTATAAGTCATGTCTCACAATCAGTAATGGTTTTAAATATTTAAGACTTCTTAAGAACACCATCGTAACATTTATAAATTTAAAAGAAAACCAACCAAAACGCTGTGAAGAAACTATTACTTCAGAAAAATATTTAACAATATGTTTTGTTTTTACCAAAGAATTTAAAGAGAAATATATTCAACAAGGAAAATTTGTTAATTTTTTACACCAAACTGTTAAAATTTAGTTATTTTTACAAAATTTTAGAAAAGAATAAGAAATTTCCAAAATAAAATTTTTATCTTTAATTTTAAAACACGTAATTTTTTTCCTTAGTAGAGTCAGAGGGTTTAATCATATTTAGAGTAAAACATAACTCTTTTTTTTTTCTCGAGACGGTTTTGTTAACCTGAAGATGACCTAAGAAGGTCGAAACGTTGTTCTCTGCTTTATTATTAAAAGTGTTAATACCCATACCAATCGTCTTGAGATACATTTTTACTTCAAGTGTGTTTCTCGCCATCACGAAAAACGTTTTTTTTTTTTTTACTTTCATTGGGCTACTTTCACGAACTAATTTATGTGATGACCCGAGAGACCGAGATTATAAAACTGATCAGTCAGTCTTATCTGGACCTATTCGAAATTTTTTTTTGCTACCTTTGAGTTTTGGCGTATTTTAGGACTTGCTATGTCAGTTGAATTTGAATGAATACACTAAGAACACGTTTTAACTTCAGCTCTTCAACATTCCTTTAGGGTTTAATTTTTCGTAATTAAGTATGATAAAATACATAGATTTCAGTTTGTTGTTAATACAAACATATTTATTGTTGTTACATTATTTTAAGCAGTTGATCAGAAGTTAATACTTTAATTAGAAATATCCAAATAATGTTCTAATTAGAGTTTATGCGTGCCATAACTTGTTCGTGTTTCATCATTTCGAATTTCAGGGCTCTTTGTAAATTAAATGCATTTAGAAGAATTTTAACTAACACAGGCTATGAATAAATTATTTGAGGTTACGAACAACTTCAATAAATGTGCAGTCATACTTAATTAAATCCAGCAGGTTTCTCTGCAATTAATCAAGTTGATTTAAAGAGAACAAAAGTTTTCAGCTACAGGTTAAAGATGAAAATTTTCATAACGTGAACCACTACGATTCTTATTCATACTACCTATTTCACTTCTAAGGGAACCTTATAAGATCTACTTAACAGTCGCCAGATGCCCTTAACACCATTAAAGGTCGAGTATATTTAAAAATAAACTTCTTTAGTATTTATGATCCCTAGCGGATCAGCGGTATTTCTGATGGCTTATGATGACAAAGTTCAGGTTTCAATACCGTAGTGAATACAACACAGATAGCTCATTGCGTAGCTGTGCGCTTAGAAACAGCAAAGAAGCCTAAAGTAGGATTTGTGCTTATTATACTCTGAACCATCGAGCAGCTGGTAAAAAACTGATATGGAATGCGATTTATTTACGTCCAAGTTGATAGGAGTGTTTGTTAAGGAAAGGCTTAACATAATGTATGTTTTTTTTTCACTCTTGAATATTAGAAAACGTATAAAAAATTGCGGACTGTCACAAGTGATATAAATCTATTCTGAAGAAGTGAAATACATTTAGCTACTGGCAGATTTTTGTATTTTAAGTTTACGAAATTTAGCGAATTAGCTCATGCGCAATCTGGTTTAAAACAAAAGTAGATCAAACGTAATAATTACTACGTTAATGAAAGCTTCTCTCTTTTGCCTCCACCCCCTCAGTGGCACAGCGGTATACCTCCGGACTTACAACGCTAGAAACCGGATTTCGATACAAGAGGTGGGCAGAGCTTATGTAGCCCATTGCGTAGTGTTGTGCTTAATTACAAACAAACAAACAAGTAGAATTATTGAGCCAGGCATGGCTAGATGATTAGGGCGTTTGACTCGTAATCTGAGGGTAGCGGGCTCGAATCCCCTTCACACTAAACATGCTTGTCCTTTTCAGCCATAGGGATGTTTGAGAAAAAGTCGTCCACCAGTAGTTTTCCGTTAGCGCAGATAGCCCTCGTGTAGCTTTGTGCAAAATTAAAAAATCAAGCAAGTTCCTCTTCATTTTTATTTGTGAGGAGAATTTACAAGTGACAAAATGCTGGAAAGCTTCTTCCATCTTACTATGGTGTGATTTTATTGTTATTTTATCAGTGTTTTATTTACTGTTTTTCATATATTAGAGTTAATTGTGTTTCAACTTATGTAATATATTAACCTTTATTTTTATCGTTTCAGCAGACCACCCTTTGATGTTTGTTTTGATAATACACGTTAAGAAATACCCTCGCTTAGCCTTTCCTATTAACGTTTCAATAATAATAATAATAATACCTGTGTTAAGCGTTTCATATTATCGTTATAATAGCACGCGTGCTAAGCCTTTCACATTATCGTCACAATAATAATAATACCTGTGTTAAGCGTTTCATATTATCGTTATAATCGTACACGCCTATTCCTTTCACATAATCATTACAGCACATTTAAACTCCTCAAGTTACTCCAGAATACAGCGTTTTGATGATTTGCTTTTGAAAACAAACTCGTATTTCCTAATATAATCATATTGACTACTAAGTTAACTTGTTTCTAAAAAACAACAAACCCTATGCCTGAAAATAAAAGCTATATTTAGTTAATATCAAGTGCTTTTGCTATTGATATTAGTTTATAGATGAAGGAATAAATGAAAACTAAAAATTATGACTTTACGATACCATACATACAGGAATACCAAGGACACCACAAGATTACATTTCATTATTTCAGCACTGTCGTTTTAAATGGAGAAATTTGTTTTCTTTTTACACTAAACTTAGAATGAATAAGAAATGTATCGGCTTGAAATAAAGATAACATAACATCCGTTTCTTAACGAAGAGTTTATAAATCACTTCTTGAGAAAACATAAAAAGTGCAAAAGAAAAGTTCCGAGAAACATAACTCAAAAGAGTGGTTTCTGAAATTGGAAACATAAACTAATTTCAATCGTGCTCACCAGCACAAGGTTTCGAAAGTTAATATAACACTATTTTCGGAAATCTGGTGGAGTGTTTATTTTGCTAAAATATCTTTTACGTGTCTCGTAGACCACGAGATGTTTTAATTCCATAAATTGGTTGTTCTCTGTTGTTTTTTTTCTGTGATGAAAGACAACAAATATTTTGTTGATATTAAAATATTCAGGCCCTGGTTCTGGTAATAACTCTTTTGTAATTTTATGAGTTAAAAAGATGTTGAATTACTTAGTGCAATATTATTTTTTGTAACACAAAAAGGATGCGTGATCTGTAAATGAGATAATTTTAGTTACGTTTTTTCTTAACAGAGTTGAGCTTTTTCATCAGTTGCAGAGACAAAAAGAGAATAGGTGTTATAGATAAGTACTTTGATTATTTCAACGGTATAAATTCAAAGAGAAACCTACACTAACCTTTGTTATTTAGCCTGAAGAGTTCTACTGTTTATCCTTCACTACCCTTTATAGACCAGCTCATTATCGTTCCATTGTCTTTTAAAATAAGGAAGAACAGACACAAACGAAGGATAGGATTTGGCGGCGCATCTTGGGCATTAAAGAACACCTGGTGTTAAGTGTAGTAATTCAGTAACCCATCAACCCAGCAAATGAAACCTAAAGTTCTTAGGTGTACCTTGAACCAAGGAAACACATTACCAAGGTCTGAAACTACAGTTGAACCCCCAAATCAGTTTTCAGTAACTTTTATTTGCTTTAGTGGGAATCCCCAGCGTGTAAATATACGTGTATATAAACTCTTATGCTTACAATGTGTTGAAAATAAATCAATCTTAAATTTTACGATTTAAGCATTTTGTATTTTACTTAAGTCGTTTGATTGCAACTTGTTTGGTAAGGACTAATCACTTGATTTACAATGTTTTTCTGTAACAACTTAGTCATGATCACTAAAGGAGTAAAAAATACAGTTCACTTACATTAGTTCTTAAGACAGACGGCTAAATTCATCTTTGCAATTGCTCTTTAAGGCTTACAATATGGTTTGGTTTGTTTGATAGATTGTTTAGGGAGAGTATTCATGACCTGAAGACGAAAGGCAGAAGACTTTCGAAACGTCGTCCTTTACACTTGTGTCTCCACAACAGGCAGTTGCCATCCATTTTACAAAGTTTTTTCGTGGTTTGGTTTGTTTTAAATTTCGCACAAAGCTACACGAGGGCTATCTGCGCTAGCCGTTCCTAATTTAGCAATGTAAGACTATTCTTTTACCAACGAATAGTAGGATTAACTGTAACATTATAACACCCTTACGGCTGAAAGGGCGATCATGTTTGGTGTGACGGGAATTCAAACACTCGACTATATATATGCAAAAACGTAAAAATGTAAAATATGTAAAATATTTTCTCAACCCAAACGAGCCGTTTTTGCATATATATTTCTCTACAAGTGGGTTTTCTCGACATCACTGAAACACTCGACTGTCGGAGTACGAGTTGTGTGCCTTAACCACCTGGCTATTCCGGGCCTGTTTATAACATGAGTGTAACGTTTCCAGGAAGTGGACAATGAACGGGCTTTTGTTTAGAATCAGGTTTTAGGCATTGTTTAATATGTTTTACAGAAAATTTGTACAATACTTTTAAACAAGGTTTTACATGAATTTGACGACAAAAACAAATGGTTTGTCTGAAAATGTACAAAACTGTAATACATTTTTGACTTTTGTAATGGAAGGTGGCGTGTTGCGTCTTCGAAACGAAAATAAGATGATAAATAATTTTAAGGTTGTTTGTATGGAAGTTGAATGACCCAAGTACAGATTAGATGTTTTTTATTTCCTTGGTTCTCTCGATCAAATGTATCTTGGATGAAATTACGACGTTGTGTTTTCGACCACCACCTAATAGCACAAGTAGTTTCCTGATTCCTCAGTCCTGACTAATTCTGTAAATCTTATTGGAATGACAGCCATCCCTATCACGTCGCTGTTAACTCTGTTAATGTATGACAGATAATTAACTTAAAAAGAAACAGACAGTAAACTAAAGTAAAATAATCCCACGTGTATCGTCCTTCAAAGTATTTTATTAGTTCTGTAACTGAGTGTTAGAGTGTTTTTGAGGTCAAACTGATTCATATGTATCGCCTTTAATGTATTTTACTATCTATGTTCATAATAATAATGATACCCAATAATTTATTTCAACGCTAGAAAAAATCAACGTTATTAAATTAATTTCGAAATATTTAGTCTTTAATTAACAAATTTCTTTTCAAACCTTAGATGTTATACGTTATACTAGTTAAATATACCGAAATTCAAGAAAATATGCAGAGTTATTTCATTTCAATCAAAGGTATAAAAGTAATGACTGTTGAAGTAGTATTGGAAACTTCCTTGTAAACCATTCCAGCATCTGAACCATCAAGAAATTAAAAACCGAGCGAGTGAACGTAACTTGGATAGAGTTCCGCAGAAGTGACTGTAGACAAAGCTGGCTCAGCAACTGCAGAAAACAAGAAATTCAATTTCCCAAAATCGTATTACAGTATGTATGTAAGATTTTCCTATGGCATTATAAGCTTTATGCTTGTGATGTGGATAATAATAGAGAAATTTAAAAACTACAAACAAATTTGTCATGCCAACGTACATCATCGTGGTAAACAAATGGTTAAAAGCATGGTAAATTAATTACAGATTATAGTATAAACCGTTATCATGGTTTGATATTGTAACATTTAGGGACGGATTAACTAGTAAAAAAAGTAAAGCCGTAAGTGCTACGAATTGCTGAGAGAGGAACAGAATTTGGGCGGGAGAAGGTGTCCCCTACTTACCTGGGGTTGGGACCCCAAATGCTGCGATATTAACGCCAATATCTTTATTCTGATCATTATTTAAATTACCACGTTTCTTACTTCTTTGCGAGAAATAAAAACAAATATTTTGTAGTTACGTCATTGGTTGTGTGTCCAGATAAACTGTCATATTTTAAAACTTGTTCCTCCCCTTTTATTCAAGCGGTACTTTTGTTTGTTTGATTTTGAATTTCGCGCAAAGCTACACGAGGGCTATGTGCGCTAGTCGTCCCTAATTTAGTAGAGTAAGATCAGAGGGAAGGCAGCTAGTCATCACCACCCATTACCAACTCTTGGGCTACTCTTTTACCAGCGAATAGTGGGATTGACCGAAACATTGTAACGCTCCCACGGCTGAAAGGGTGAGCATATTTTATGTGACGGGGATTCGAACCCTGGACCCTCGGATTACGAGTCGAGCACCTTAACCACCTGGCCATGTCGAGTCCCTCGATGCTTTTACCGCTATTAGTAATTAAATTCTGAACTGTTGCGCGTCTAAATTTATTTATGTTATAACTGATTTGCATACAAGCGTGCCCGTAGCGAATGTTTGGAGAAATAATATCGTCTGCTGTTATGTTTCATTTATTCTTAAAAATTTGCATACAATTATATTGTACGTGCAATTCATTTCGGACGTAGACTAATATGTTATTTTAAACTTTTTATTTGTCTGGAATTTTATAGATAATTGTTAGAAAATTCGTGCTTTCTATAACTGGAACGATTGTTGAAATTACATATTAGAGAGAATGTGTGTGTGTGTGTAAGTCTCATCCGGGAATTACAAAATAATTATATTGCACGTGCTCGAAGCTTTAGCTTTGCTTGAGTTAAACACTTAAGTGATGTGTACCTTCATTCTTTAAGAAAGCTTCCAATGTTTTTTTTTCTTTTCTAGCAACAAAGCAAAAAGAGATATAAAGATAGTTTAACTCAGTTTAGGGTTGTTAGATCACGCAAGTTAATAGGACATACCCTGCAGTGCTGAACAATGGAAGGCAATAGCGTGATACTATTAATAGTTACACAAAGCATAACGTGGGGAGTGGGGGTGTATCGCGAGCAACTGAAGAATCTTCGACTCATATCCTTCTTTGACATTTTCGAAACTCAAGGTTGACAGAATAATAAATTAAGAGTTGAACTGAAATAACAACAGCGGAATGGTATGGGCAGTATACTTAGAAACGTATATTAAACTGGAGGGGCACTCAGTAGGGCGCATATCTCCGCCACTCAGCGTTGATTATATTCGACTCTCAAAAACTTACAGAGGGGTGTTTGTATGTCCAATGTTATCAACAAACACGGATCATAACTGGCAGAACAATGGGGAATAATATTCTACATATATGTAACATGTTTTATCAAAATCCAATCATTTTTGATTTAGTTGTAGAGCAAAAATAATGTGAAAAATGGGTCCTGAGGTAAAGAGATATGGGACTTGTTTTTAAATATTCGAGACCTGGCTGTAACCTTTGACCTTATACACTCATAAATAATGTGAAAAATGGGACCCAGGTTAAGAGATATGGGACTTGTTTTTAAATATTCGAGACCTGGCTGTAACCTTTGACATTATACACTCATAAATAATGTGAAAAATGGGACCCAGGTTAAGAGATATGGGACTTGTTTTTAAATATTCGAGACCTGGCTGTAACCTTTGACATTATACACTCATAAATAATGTGAAAAATGGGACCCAGGTTAAGAGATGTGGGACTTGTTTTTAAATATTCGAGACCTGGCTGTAACCTTTGACATTATACACTCATAAATAATGTGAAAAATGGGACCCAGGTTAAGAGATATGGGACTTGTTTTTAAATATTCGAGACCTGACTGTAACCTTTGACATTATACACTCATAAATAATGTGAAAAATGGGACCCAGGTTAAGAGATATGGGACTTGTTTTAAATATTCGAGACCTGGCTGTAACCTTTGACATTATACACTCATAAATTATGTGAAAAATGGGTCCCCAGGTTAAGAGATGTGGGACTTATTTTCGAATATTCGAGACCTGGCTGTAACCTTTGACATTATACACTCATAAATAATGTCAGTGGCTTGTCTGCGGATTTAGAACTTTAGAAACCGGGTTTCGATACCCTTGGTGGACAGACTACAGATAGCCCATTTGACTAAAAAAAACCCCATAAAAAACAACACGAAGATATTTCGGGCATTTCATTAATTAAAAATTACGAAGGATTCAACTTTGTGAAAATTAACGAGTTTAACCATTTATTGCACATCTAAACGAAAAGATAATAAATCTGTTTTTTTCTAGTGCATATATAAATACTCAGTTTTGTCGTTCACTGGTCTTATTTCCAGATAACAGTCTAAATAAACCACGGAATTGTTTTTGTTGGCTCCTCAATTGAGCAATTTATATAACGTACCTATCTATAACTTTCCAAAGTATGTTTTCTGTCATCGTATTTTCACATCACGTGCAATAGAAGAAGAATATCAATGAAACTGCTGTAGTTTGAGAAAAAAAAAAGTAGGCTTAATTTGTTTTTTGAAATTCGCGCAAAGCTACACGAGGGCCATCTGCGATAGTCATCCATAATTTAGCAGTGTGAAACAAGAGGGAATGCAGCTAATCATCACCACCCCCCACCAACGCTTGGGCTACTCCTTTGCCAATGAATAGTGGAATAAACCGTCACATTATATCACCCACACGGCTGAAAGTGCGAGTATGTTTGGTGGGATGGGGATTCGAACCGGCAATCTTTGGATTACGAGCCGAGTGCCTTAACCACCTGGCCATGCGGGACTGAGTCTAAAATAATTTTATCTGAGTACATTTAGTGCTCAACCGTAAATGTAAGTGCATATAATGCAATAATTCCCCATTCGATCTGCGTGATGGAGCCATGTGTTCAAATCAACCAGGACTCAGATGTTTTATTATATCATTGGAGGATTCCAGTAAGAAATGATAAATAATGAAGCTCGTACTAGGTATTATGATATGAAAGAAAACCCTATTAATCTCCTTGTGATGCAATATTATATCTATTATCTACTGCTATTTACAAAACTAACCATTATTTCATTCTCTTTCTTTAAATAATGGAGATATTTTGGTAAATTCATGCCCAGCACATTTTCTATGATGTGAATGGGGACATTTTCACGAGTTCACGTCCTGTACATTTTCGATGATATATATTGAGATATTTTCACGTCCTCGCATTTTTTTATGATATATATGTGTATGGGGACATTTTAACGAGTTCACGTCTAGCACATTTTCTATGATATATCTGGGGATGTTTTCACAATTTCACGCCCAACACATTTTCTATGATATATGTCAGGATATTTTCACTAGCCTACGCCGGCATACTTTCTATAAAAAATATGGGGATATTTTCACTAGTTCACGCCTAGCACGTTTTCTGTGTATATATATATATATATTGGGAGATTTTCACGAATTCACATCCGGCCTATTTTCTATCATATATGTCATAATATTTTCACGAGCTTGACACACTTTTTGATATATACTCTTCAAAAAAAGAAACGCAAAAGGCAGAATTTGAGACAAATTGTTAACAAGTTTATTCCGGGTAGTTCTGTATGACATGTGTGAAACTTTGCACAATCACTGCTTAACATCCAAAGTGTGCAAAGACGAAGTCCACGCTCACCAGTTGAAGGTTAACGTCACTCAACGTCAATAACGAGTATGCCCCAATAACTGCTTGGCATCTCCTGCCCATGGAAGCGATGAGATGACGAATCACATCCTGTGGAATAGCTGTCCACTCAGCCTGCAAAGCTGCTGCAAGCTGAGGTAGAGTTTGCGGTTGAGGTTGTCGCCGTCGCAGACGTCGGTCCAACTCGTCCCAGAGATGTTCGATGGGGTTTAAATCTGGTGATCTGGAGGGCCAGGGAAGAACGTTGATGTTGTGGTGTCTCAAGAAGACAGTGGTGAGTCGGGCTGTGTGAGGACGGGCGTTGTCATTTTGAAAAACGTCGTTGACGTTCACCATGATGGGTTGCACATGGGGCCTAAGAATCTCGTTGACGTATCGTTGAGCCGTAAGATTCCCTCGAATGTGCAAAAGGTCTGTTCTGGCATTGTAGGCGATGGCAGCCCACATCATGACGCTGCCCCCACCAAATCTGTCAACTTCCTGCACATAGTTTGCTGCAAAACGTTCACCGCGGCGACGGTAAACACGGGTCCTTCCATCCTGCCTACGAAGCATAAAACGTTATTCATCGCTGAACCAAACATGCCGCCATCGTCGATGAGGCCATACCCGATGTGCCCGAGCCCACTGCAGCCGTGCTTAACGATGTTGCTGGGTGAGGATGACGCTTCTGACTGGACGTCAAGGTCGGATTCCTGCATCTCGTAGACGGTTGCGTACGGTCTGATCGGAAATCCTACACAGCCCTGGTATGGTTGAGGCAGTAGACGTCGCAGTGGTGGTCCTACCCCGAAGGTGACGTAACCGGATGTAGCGATCTTGTGTGGACGTGGTCACACGAGGTCTGCCAGATCGTGGATGGTCACGAGTTGATCCATGTTGTTGGTGACGATTCCATAGCCTTGTGATGGTGCTTGGGTGGACATTGACAGCTCTGGCAACATCTGATCGAGATTCGCCTGCTTCCAAGAGACCAATGGCGTTGTTGCTTTGTGCTTCAGTCAGTCTTGGCGTAACTGTATTGCGTGTCAGTGGCTTAATACTGAGGTATGGAAACCAAGAACCCGTCACTTTTATAGGGATTTTGCACATGTTGCACTTGCAGAACATGCAGATCTCTCAAACAAGTTTATTGGACACGAATGCGTTTCGGCGAAAAATCCGATGTTTTCCTCCGTTTTCAAAGTGCACAACTTTTATTGTCATTTTGGTCTGACAATCAGTGCCTTAACACGTGTAACATCACATACTCTGAGCTTGTAACGTTATTACATATATTTCTCTTTAAAATAAAAAAAATATCCCTTTTGCGTTTCTTTTTTTGAAGAGTATATCTTTACACTTAACAACTTGCTTTTGTTTTATTGATGTTTTATTTTTTAATTGAACTTACTTGGTGTAAGTATGCAAGCTTTCCAGTGTCATGCTATGTTTTCGTATAGGAAGCATTTATTTATTTTAGGAATATATTGTTTTGCTTGTTTGTTTCGAATTTCGCACAAAGCTACTCGAGGGCTATCTGTACTAGCCGTCCCTAATTTAGCAATTCCGCCAACTCTTTTACCAACAAATAGTGGGATTGATTGTCACATTATAACGCCCCACGGCTGAAAGGGAGAGCATGTTTGGCGCGATGGGGATGCGAACGCGCGACCCTCAGATTACGAGTCGCACGCCTTAACACGCTTGGCCATGCCGGGCCGTAAATATGCTCTTAGCTTGTCCACTTGACTTACAAAGATAATGAAGTTTTTAAGTTATGTTTAAATTGTTTTTAAATATTTTCTTCTCAATATTCAGTTGTAACTAAGCATTTTTTACGTCTGTTTATCTAAACTTTTCTATTTAGTTATTGTGTTGTAAAACTTTTTTTTTTTTTTGCCAAGAATGACACGATCTACTTTTAAGTTAATCTGAAACAGTTTGTTGAAACAAATGGATTAAATATTACGACATTCTAAAATATAGGCCTGGCATGGCCTAGCGCGTTAAGGCGTGCGCTTCGTAATCTGAGGGTCGCGGGTTCGCGCCCGAATCGCGCCAAACATGCTTGTCCTCCCAGCCGTGGGGGCGTTATAATGTGACGGTCAATCCCACTGTTCGTTGGTAAAAGAGTAGCCCAAGAGTTGTCGGTGAGTGGTGATAACTAGCTGCCTTCCCTCTAGTCTTACACTGCTAAATTAGGGACGGCTAGCACAGATAGCCCTCGAGTAGCTTTGTGCGAAATTCCAAAACAAACAAACAAACAAACAAATTCTAAAATCTCATACTTTTCAGTGCTGTAAAATAAGCCTAAACAGATATATTTATTTTTAATTTTTACTATTGTATGGAATAAGTGTTTTAATACGTTTGTTACTAAATTGAACCACAGCGGCAGGTCTGCAGACGTATAACGCTGGATTTGTTTGTTTGTTTTGAATTTGATGCAAAGCTGCACTAGGGCTATCTGCGCTAGCCGTCCCTAATTTAGTAGTGTAAGACGAGAGAGAAAGCAGCTAGTTATCACCACCCACTGCTACTTGGATTACTCTTTTACCAACTAATAGTGGAATTGCCCGTAACATTACATCACCCCCACGGCTAAAAAGCAAGCATGTTAGGTGTGACGGGGGATTCGAATCCTCGACCCTCAGATTGCGAGTCGAGCGCCCTAACTACCTGGCTATGCCTGGTTTATAACGCGAGAAACCGGATTTCGATACCTGTTGCACCACAGCACAGATTGTTCACACCACATTGTTCAGTTTTGTGCTTAACTAAAAATAAACGAAATCTGTTAAATTTATAAAGATTAGACTTATTTCTTCGTTTTTCATTTTTCCTGAAAAGTAGGAATATTTGTTTTCAACATATCCCTTTCTACTGCAATGTCCACTCTCTGTTTTTTCTGATTTATTAGTGATACTAGCGAGAGTATACTCGATATTAGATTGTTAGGTTGATTTGTCTGGAAAACCTTCTTAGTGTGTGTATTTTGAACCCATTTTAGCACAGAAGTATAGCTTATACACTTTTATTGTTTCTTTACGGGATGTGGCCTGTTTATAAAGATAACTTGTCCTCCGATTTTAACTTAAATTATAAAAACAAATCTCTTTAACAAACGAGAGCATCTAAATCAGAAAATAATATACGTATATATATATATTTTCAATTTTGTTGTCTATACATTTCATTTTGCCCCCCGCTAGTGCAGCAGTAAGTCTACGGATTTATAACTCTAAAGTGAGGGGTTTGATTCCCTCGGTGGGCTCAGCTGATAGCCCGATGAGGCTTTGCTATAAGAAAAACACACATACACGTTTCATTTTATACTTTCGTCACATAGACTAACAACAATATTAAGTTATACTTTTATCGCTAAGCAGCATGATATGAAAGCCATTGGTGAAAGAATTCTTTTCAAAATGCACTGGCTTTTTTCTATACATAAATTGTTATATAAGGTATCGCTTTTTTTTCTTGCTAGAAAGCCTCATTAAAAAGACAAACGCATGCACACGTCTGTCTGTCGGTTTGGTAGTAGTTTGTTTGTTTGTTTTTTGAATTTGTCACGACTTTACACGAGGACTATCTGTGCTAACCCTCCCTAATAAATTTAACAGTGTAAAACTAGAGGGAGCTATCGCAGATACTCCTCGTGTAGCTTTGCGTGAAATTCAAACCGATCCTACTACATATCTTCATAGTTCATAATGTTTTAAGGGATTTATATATTTATATCTCGTCCTTCTATGCTGGAAATAATAATAAGAGATTAATTCTGTTTCTCTAAATGAAATTTACTAATGTTTTTTATGTTATAGAATTACGAAAAATGTAAAAGTTTGTCTCAGTTTGAAAACTCTTGCTACTCGAATATAATTTGGTCCTCCTCAATGTGGCCAAGTGGATTAAGGCGTACGACTCGTAATCTGAGGGTCGCGGGTTCGAATCCCCGTCGCACCAAACATGCTCGCCCTTTCAGACATGGGTGTGTTATAATGTGACGATCAATCCCACTATTCGTTGGGAAAGGAGTAGCCCAAGCGTTGGCGGGGGGTGGTGATGACTAGCTGCCTTCTCTCTAGTCTTACACTACTAAATTAGGGACTGATAGCGCAGATAGCCCTCATGTAGCTTTGCGCGAAATTCAAAAACAGACAAACTCTCTCAATAATTGCTTGAAATGACATAAAATAAAACAAAAAAGAAAAGGCAGAAAAAGAAAGACTTTTCTGACATATGTGGTTTTTGGTTACAAGGAGGAATCATCAATACAAAAGGAATTTTGAAATGTAACTTCAGATTTATTGTTATTACATGTACAAAGCTTGAAATCATTTTGTATTTACGAAAATCGAAATCATAGAAAAGGGGGTATATACACATTCTAAGCTTCCTACTTGGATACTTTGAACCTACTTGGGTTTTGATTATAACAATGCCACAACTTAACATATTCACATGAACAAGAAAGTTTGTTTTAAGTTAAACACAAAGCCACACAATGATTTATTTGTGCTCTGGCCATCACAGCTAACGAAAACCGATTTCTAGTGCTGTAAGTTTGCTTCTTATTGATGGATTTACACCAGAGTTGGCGTGAAGCTCATTGGATCTGTGAGAACATTCGTACAAAGTTGTGGTTTCACTTTTTTGTTTTGCGGTTTTTATAGGCGTTTTTTTGTAACTTTTCATGTCCTAAGATAACTATTCAATAATCAGGAATTTACGTAACTTCCGTCCAGCGGACGGGTGCTCCAGCTAGTTTGTATAAAACAATATTTAACGTAACAAGCTTCTAAAGAGAATTATTCTCACTCGTTGATTACTATAAGACTTATTATTAAATTACTAAGGTTAGTAAAATTCAGTAAAAGCGCTAACTGAATATACAATCAACTCATACTCCGCTCAGCGATAACTTTAAAGGTTAAAAATAAGTTTTTGATACTTGTGGTAGGCACGGTAGAAATAGCGCATTGTGTATCTTTGTGCTTAACGACAAACAAACAAGTTCCCCAGTGGCTAAGCTGTAACTGTAAAGGTATATAAAGCTAAAAAAAATTGAGTTTGGAAACTCTTAGACATAGTATAGATAGCCCATGGCGTAGCTTCGTAAAACAAACAACGTGAATGTATCAGATAAACGATGTTAAGTATGATTAAATATTTTACAAAGCTATTTTAACAGGGTATGTTAAAATATATAGAACTGCAACAGTCTTTCTCTTATGATAGATAGATCTTGTCGCATCTGATTCTAATCTTATTCTACAACGATCTCTTTTATATAGCACTACTTCTCTTTGGTAATTTCAACAATATTATTAGCCGGCTTCGATCACCGGTCAACAAAGTTGCACAAAGTGAGAATTTCAAATGCTCCTTAACCCACGAATGTCTCTTGTTGTTATTCCAGTTATTATTGTACGTTAAACACTGTTATCCAGGTATTTCAACAGACATAACTATTTATGTACAACAGAAATATGGTGTTTATTTCTTAACATTGTGATCGTATGACCAAGCTAATTAACGAATGCTTCTCAGTTTTATCAAATACAGTGAAAAACAAATACAAAATTAGCTGTTTCAGTTGTATTAAACCTGGTTAACTGTAGTTATACATCGTATTGCTAAAACCCACCAACATGCTGTTACTTTTTTCGCTCTGCAATATATTTATATTATAAACACGTATAAAGTACAACGCACGAAAGTAAGAGAATTTACACATCTGCTGAAGCATTGAAAAACGATGATCAAATACCTTACAAAGTTTATCAGATCATTGACGAACTTCTGAATAACAAATAAAAGTTCTTGATTTGCTTATTACTCAGTTAAATAGCTTAGAGTATAATAAACTACGCATACGCTTATATACTAACTTGAATCTCTTGAACGGGTACACCTGTATATTACAAATGTACCTTTAATGCTCGGTGTCTGTTTTCGAGTTTAGCGCAAAGCTACACGAGGGCTATCTGTGCTAGCCGTCCCTAATTTAGTAGCGTAAGACTAGAGGGAAGGCAGCTAGTAATCACCACCCACCGCCAACTCTTGGGCTACTCTTTTACCAACGAATAGTGACAATAACATTATAACGACCCCACGGCTGAAAGGGCGAGCATATTTGATGCGACTTGGATTCAAACCCTCGACTTTCAGATTACGAGCCGAGCTTCTTGCCCAAGGTGGCCATGCCGGGCCGACTTTCACTTGGATTGTGTTGTTTTTTGAATTTCGCACAAAGCTACATGGGGGCTATCTGCGCAGATTTATGTTCATACGGTGAAAGTTTCGGTGTTTTACATTTAAATGATGCAGAATTTATTATTAAAATCCATACAGTAATAATTCAAATATAACCTATCTTATATTACTGGTTTCGCATTATATCAATAGCAACATTTTCGTCATGCGTCTTTTGTATTATTTTTATTTAAAGTAAAATCGACGCAATATGCTTTCATCCCTCAGGGAATCAAACTCTAGATGTTAACGTTGTAAGTTTCTAAACTTACCGCTGATCCACTTTTTTTACGTGGTACATTTTATTAGTTCTAATTTCAACTTATAGCTTAGATTTTGAACAAAAAAATCAGTGTATTTTTATTTCGTTTATTTGAAAAAGATCTTTAACGATTAATTATACATAGACATCCTGAAATGTTTTTGTAATTTTCTGTTTCTTTTGCCGTTTACATAAAAAAAGATTTTTCAAATAATGAAGAGCTATTTCGAGAAGAACGCAGGTATTAACGTTGCACATAACGTCACGAGCTTGGATGCCGTGTGTCTGAGATGATCTGTAAATATTGACTCGGGGATAGAAGCAGAACGTAAGATCTGTACAGCCTACAATCTAGACGACTTGTACCGTGTTCATATACAGATCATACAGCCCGCCTCATCACCCGAGACTGAAGAAAACCCGAAGAGAAATATCTATAAACCGTATCAAATGTCAATCTCTGTCGTCAAATAACGAAAAGGATATGAAAACGTTAACATTAAATCACCAATTGTCTTGGGTTCATATGACAAATAAAATATAGTGGAATTGACTTTCATAATGATTATCATAAAGGAGAACATACAAATATTGACCGTCAACTTACTGTTACAGTTATGGCATAAACACTTTATAGGTGAGATTCAACAAAACTGTTGAAAAGCTTGTGATAGCTCATGTTCTATGGCGCTTCTTGCTGAAGAGCAGTTAATGTATTTCCTACTTTTTTAGTGAATCGTTTTAATAAGTGGAAAATTGAATAAGATTTTTAGTAGCATACAATGAATCAAATAAACGTTCCATACTGAGAACTCTTAACCTGTTGACTGCCAAGTATTTCAGGTGCTACAATACAACTCTATTGCTTCTTCATTTTCTAACTTTTTCGTGACGCGACTTTGGATCGAAAGTGAAAAAATGTGTAGGTAGGTAAAATGCATATATGGTGCTGACATCTAGCGTTGAAGTTAGGTATTATTGAGAACGAATTAACTCGTCCGTGGCACTGTGTTACCGATCGGTTTGGACGCGTTATCTCGTCTGCGGCATTGAACAAGTTAATTTTCAACACAACAGTAATTTCATTTGTATGGTTTTCTTCCTTTTGTTAATGTCTTCTATCAAGATATCCGTTTTTTTGAGTAAAAAATAATTTATCTAATTTTATGAAACATTCTTTTCTTAAATCGGTGATTTTAATAGTTCTTATTAACTGCATTTTTTTGTTGAGATAATTTTCCTTGGCTGCATCTTAATGTCTGGCAGTTCACACATTAACCATTGATATTAAGTTTGAAAGCAATTTTTCAAAAATTTGTTAAACTGAAAGTATTAGTACTACCGGTAATTACGTATAGCGATGAGCGTAAACCTCCGTAAAAATTGACTGATCTCCTCTTATCGTAAAATGCAAAATAAGATAATTAACCTTTATACAAATTATTTGTGATAAAAACTCAAATAACTAAACATTTTATAAAAGTACAATCTATTTTTTGATTGACTAGATAAATTTAATTTTCTACTGACACAATCAAATGATGAACATCTTCAGGCTTCAGAGTGACTCAGACGATTAAAATTTGAGGAATTAGCTGTTATAGTTTGATATCTGTGCGCTGCAGTCGCATGCTTCAAATTACATGTGAGCGAACTCGTTACTGACTCTAACTGTTCAGATGATATGAAACTTTTATTACTCTTCGATCTTGTTTCTTGTGGTAAAAAAGGCACTGAAGCACAGCATTTACCAGATTGCGTAAAAAATGTATTGAAGGTAAATAGTTCTCATTGTGTTGATGAGGATTATTCACTCATGCCGATTACGCGTGGCGCCAGTGTATCAGATGATTGTGTGATGTATTCATGACGTCATATCTACGCCCTGAGAATGGAGAAAAATAAAGTTCTCCGTGACGGGAAATAGAGGCAAAACGAAAAAATCTACATGCACGCAGGATAAAAATTTCGCAAAGTTCGGGGTACGTGTCACGTAATAAAAAAGTTTTTCTACTATCATATAAGCAAGAGTTCTATTATAGTATGATTATGTATGTGTGACAAAACCGAAACTTTTATTTTATTCCAAATTTTCCTGTCGGTTTAGTTTGACAATTATAAATATTATACAGGCTAATTTTAAAGATAGTTTTTAGAGGGACGAAAAGAAGGAATTAAGATTTTTAGTCGATATTCCCTTAAACGGGAAGAAATATAAATAAACAAGCAGTCAAGTATTAAAATCATGTTTATATTTTATGGCAAACCCATAAGGTCATTTGCTCTTTCTTATTTTTGAGCTGATGGCCAAAGAGATGACAGCCAATTAGCAACGTCCATAGTCCATGCTAAGGGATTGGCTCTCATTTTTTTAACCAGCTACAGTATAAAACGCGATGAATATTTTCCTATCATAGCAATAACTCGAATCCGACTCGCCAGTGTCGAGAGTTGTATCACAGCACCTGTAGGTACGAAAATCAGAAAGAATCATTAACAAAGTATTTCTGTCGAGTAGACGAGAAGCACATAATAATGTATCCAAATATCCATTACGCAGAGGCACATAGATCTTCAAGAACGTAGATTTAGGGTTTATGACATGACTATTAGGAAGCGAAAAAAAATATCCCAACTAACGTTATTGAAAATTAATGATACCAAAAGAAAAAGAGCTTATGAAATTTTAATTAAGAGGTACATAAAAAATGTAAGGTTTTTAAAGATAATACACATTTCAAGTCATAACTGATTCAATAAGTCCAGGAAAATCAAGTCAAATCCTAATTTATATCTTGCTCGGTATTACTATGTGTTAAATATTATTACCCGTCCAAATCCTGTCTTGCTCGGTACTACTATGTGTTAACTTTTACCACCTGTCCAAATCCTGCCTTGCTTGGTACTACTATGTGTTAAAATGTGCATTAAAAGTTTCGAAACTCTATTTTTAATCAATAGAATCCATAAGATTCACACAGTTGTAAACAGCTTAAGTCTCTAACTTTGTAGCTTTGTTGAAACGTTTCGCTAGTATTTCATGCAGATGAAACCTGATCAAATTATCTAAATTATTCTAAAACTACACACACACATGGCTCTCAATTCCGAGTTTATCAGATAAACCGGGTTACAATGTACAGTAATATTTTACTCGCTGTAACATTTCCACGCAAAGAAACTCTTCCAAGATTTTGTAAAAAAAACAGTTATTCATGGGTCACGCGTGTTTTCTTCCAGATTTTAATTTTTTAAATCAAAGTTTCAAAGCTTGACCATGTTCTCACGAGGCACAATAGTCTTTCCGACTGAGTTTTTTTTTTTCTTGTTGATCACTGTTTTCCTGTATATATTTCTGGGAATATTTTCAGTCGATATGATGCTGAAATTTTTCGAATGACAGAACTATATTCTTATCTCGATATCTGTTAGACTTTCCATCATTTTAGTTTTTGTTTCATGTAATGACGAATGTTCTCTTTCGTTACATAATGCTGTAGTCTGTTCTCACTTTTTATAAATGAATTCAAATTATTTTATAGAATTTCAGTTATGCTCAAATTTGCAAATTCTTTCCAAGTTTTACTTATACACTGGAATGAACTGAACTGAAACAGAAAGTTTTAGCGATTTGAAACTTTTGTTAAAAAATAAATGTGTCAAGGCATGTTGGAGAATCAAGTTAACTCAGTCTGCTTTAAAACTGGTGTTAAGAATAAACGTGTTAAGGTATTTTTTGGAGGATCGCATTAACACCTTCTGAATTCTCTAGTTGTTTAAATTATATTATGATTCTGTTTATGAAGAAAATATTGTCTTTTATTGTAATTACAAAACAGTATGCTGATAAATTAGTTAAAGACACAACAATAGAAACAGTTTAATATTTTACCATCGGAGATCCTTATTCTTGTTGTTTGTTGTTGTTGTTGTTAAGTACAAAGCTACACAACTGACTATTTTCGCTCTTCCTACCAAGAGGATCAGGATTCCAGGTTTTAGCGCTGTCCCTCCGGGAGACATTTTACTAGAAAAACGAAACACCTGAGACCAATAGCGTGCTAGTTCGGTAGATCAGTGGATAAGTTTATAAATGTTAAAATCGAGCGTTCGATTCCCCGCGGTGGAGATTGTATATAGCTCACTGCAGCCTTTCTCTAAAACAGAGAGAAAAGTGAATTTAAATATATAACAATAAAAGTTACACATATATATGTATATACAGGGGGTGGACAAGAAAAGTGTCTCCCCTTGAAAACTTTGTTATATCTTTTATCAGATAAGAGAAAAATATTTTAAAAAATCCACAACTGTAGATAAACTTATTTGATTGTTTTCTAGGCTAATTGGAATAAGAAACTACAGCAGGTGTACAATAATTTTTATGAGAAAATGTAACTAAAATCATGAAAAGTTCAGGTAGTTACAATAGCCAGATATAACATTAGGATTTGAGATCACATGTGAACAGATCGAGTGCGTTCTGAAAACGTACGGTTTTCACATATGTTTCTGATATCTAATAAAACATATAACATATTAATAATATTTTCAAGGGAGACACTTTTTTTTGTCCAACCCCTGTAAATATATAATTTCTCATATAAAGTTTACTTATTTGAATTAAAGGATGAAGAAACCAGCTTTGAAGTGAAATCATTACTTTCCAACAATAAAATTGTATACAAAATGGAAAATAATTATATGAGTAAATATTACCAAAATTTAGCTGCCTTATGATTCGCATTCTTTAGGTTACGGGCTCGAATCCCGTTTCCAAAAAATACTCGCCCTTTTGGTCATGAGGGACATTTTAATGACGGTTAATCCCAATTCTCGTTGGTAAAGAGTAACCCAAGAGTAAGTGGTGGGCGGTGTTAACTAGTTGCCTTCTCTCCACATTCTCACTTCTAAATTAGTGATGGCCGTCGGAGATAACCATTCTGTAGATTTGATTGAAGGAAACAAACCAAAACAATGTTGTTAATGTAGTACATCATAAAAAATGATCGAAATACTGCAGCTACAAATCAGTATAAGAATTATATATATGAGAATCAAATGAGTTGGCACGTTTTTGTTTGGATGTTTGTTTGCCTTCTCTTTGTTGTAAATGAGAAAAGAATTAGGCTATCTTAGTTAACCTGTTTCCTTCTTTTTCTTGTGGATAAGATATTTAGTTTCCATTTCACTGGGAGTATCAGCATTCATGAACTAATAGAGCTGCTATCAGAAAGTATTGTATTTCTGAACTTGTCAACCCGATAACGTGGCTTTCAGAATTTCTCACAGTTTCTTGATAAAGGACAGCGAGTAGAGAGAATGTGTGAAATGATGGCCTTAAAAGTTTAATACTTCTTAAATGTTATTAAATAAAGGATCACAAGAGTTCATGCAAGAAAATTGAACTTGTTTTCTTTTTTTTTTCAGTTCTTGTAACGTTGCGACTGGTAACATTAAGACACATATCGCGAGAGAAGTTAGCAGTTCTAGTGAAAGAAATGGATTTATACATTAATGAAACTCCCATGGCGCTAAGATCCTTGAAAGTGCTGACAGTGTCGTTTGTAGTGATAAGAGCAAACCAAAGAATAGCTGGAAGAGCTCTCTCTACAGGAACCTTTCTGCCGTTCAGTATCGGCCATTAATAGATGTGAACAGCTGAGTTGGCACATCTGCAGCTTTCAGTCTATCGGATTTAACGACTCAGAAAAAGTGGCCACACATGAGGTTGTCATGGAAATAATTACATAATTAATCTTGTTCACAACAAACACATGATAATAAAAAACCGGTAATAAAAGTTAATTTAAAAAAACCGTAATAATTCAAAATAATGTTTGATAGTCTTTTTTTGTTTTAATACCTAGATCATTGCTTTGTCTAGTATGGCAAAGTATAAGTGTTGTGTTTTGCTTTTGGGTGGTTACATTTTTAATTATATTATTATAAGGACCCGTTTTATCGTGTTATTAAAGATTTCTAAAGTAATCGTTATAAAAGTAGCACTAGATGTCGCTAAATCTAAATAAGGCAGAGTTGAAACTGCTTGACTTCGTCTTTCGTTGAATTTTTTCACAACACAGGAGGTTCGATCATGCGGACTAGAACGTAAAAAATGTAATTAATTTCTTGAGTTAGTTATTGTTACAGTGGGTGTGAGGACGAAAACCCATAAAAAAAGGATAAAAAAGATATATACTGGAGAATTAGTGGAAAAAATCTAAGATTAAATACTTGCTGAAACACCATAGAAAACTGTTGAAATTACGTACCAACAGCTGAAACTCACCATACTTGTGAACACCATCTACTGTCTTTCTCATAACTATTGAAGGCCAGGTGGTTAAGGCACTCGACTCGTAATCTGAGGATCGCGGGTTCGAATTCCCGTCACACCAAACATGCTCGTCCTTTTAGCCGTGGGGACGTTGTAATATTACGATCAATGTCATTATTTGTTGGTAAAAAAGTAGCTCAAGAGTTGGCGGTGGGTGGTGATGACTATCTGCCTTCCCTCTAGCCTTACATTGCTAAATTAGGGGCGGCTAGCCCTCGTGTAGCTTTGCGCGAAATTCAAATCAAACTAAAACCGACTTATTTGATGTAATAATCGTTGTAGTGTAAAATCAACAGACATTTATATAGTATGTGTAGAACTGTACATAAACCATTTTGATTTCTAGGAGATTCGATATCAGGATTCTTTTATTTCATAGCTTCTTTTATCAGGCACGTCATGGCCAGGTGGTTAGGGCGCTCGAATTTTAATATGAAAGTCACGGATTCGAATCCCCGTCACACCAGATATGTTCGCTCCTTGCAACCGTGGGGGCGTTATTATGTAACAGTCAATTTCGCTATTTGATGGTAAAAGAGTAGCCCAAGAGTTTGCTCTAAGTGATGATGAATAGCTGCTTTTCCTCTAGTCTTGTACTGCTCAATTAGGGACGGCTAGCGCAGACAGCCCTCGGAAATCTTCGCTTGAAATTCATAACAAACAAACTCATTTTCATTTTCTCGTTGAAAAGCGGATAATAAATCCGATGGTGAATGACTATTGACCTTTGTTGGAAAATCGTGCTCTGGTTGGTGCAGTATACGAGCAAAGATAAAATGATACTATTTGATTGAAGTAACTCAAAAGTGGAGGTGAATACTGGGAGCTAGCTTTCGTCCTGCTGGCCCTAAGCTTTTCACGATTGTCTTAAAATCAAACGACAACAATAATTTTATTGAATACGATTAGCTTATATTTCAGTTATGTATCATCAATGTGAGACCTCTAATGGCTCAGCAGCAAATCAAAAGAACTGAAATATGGACGGCAGGTTTCGATCACAGATATTGCCTTTGTGCTTAACAATGAATAGAATCACCAGTTTCTTTCTATGAAATATGTAGAATCTTATTAAGCCTTTTGGAACTCTTTTTTTTCATATTTATGTTTTTACTAGTTGGAGTACCCATCGAACGAAAGTTTTGTAATTTCATCATTAATGAAAGGTTATCTTAGGACATGAAAATTAAAAAAAAAAAGTTCCTTAAAACTGCAAATCACAAAATGTGAGACCAGAAGCCTGTTTGCGTCTCTTCATTGATCTAACGAACCTTCATGTCAAATTTGGTGAAGATCTATCAACAGGGGACGAAGTAGTGGTAAGAAACGCCCATAAAACCGCAAAACGTAAAATGCAGAACAGAAGTTTCTCTATACTTCCTCATGGACATAAGGAAGTGCATACTAATTGTGGTGGAGATCCATCCGCACTGCTAAGTAGTTACAGGGACATATAACAAACAGTATTATTACATATTTATAGATTATAGAATAAAATACATACATTACACATATATCTGGTAATATTCTACACTATCGTTCGTTTTTACACATTCCATGCCCAAATGAATTTTGCAGTTTAATATATTTTTTAAACAAATAATATGAAATCAATAGTGCCTAAATTATCCTGCAAGAAAAAGCATAGCGTGGAGAATATTCAATTAAATTTCAATTGTGTTCGACACAATAAAAGTTTATACTTCGTATTTAACTGTATTTAAAACAAGTTTATGGTCAAAATTGTTAAAAATATTTTCCAATTAAAACTATGTTACGGACCGAAAGTAACAATGTAACAAGGTTTCGCTAAAGTGACCATAACGACGGAAATTAAATATATTGCTATAATAATTACAAACAAGCATGAAAAGGTCAGTGATAAAAGGCGTTTTATTGCATTTGTTCTGTTAAGTTGGGCTCTTAGACTGATTGTTTAGAACATGAGGACAAGTTCCAGAATTATTTGTATTTGTGGATGGTATTTATAGCCAAGCTCCCAAGGCTAATTTGCTTCCATTTCTAATTTTAAACTATTAACTAGAAGCTCCCCAGTGGCGCAGTGGTATGTCTTCGAACTTATAAAGCTAAAAACTGGGTGTCGATACCCGTGATGGGCGGAGCACAGATAGTTCTTTGTGTAGCTTTGTGCTCAAGTACAAAAAAAAACTAGAGGGAAGTCAGTCAGTCAGTCAGAAGAATCATACCAACCACCATTAACACTAAGGGGTTGACTGTTACTCTTAAAACGCACCCACACCTTAGAACATGGAGACTGCTTTGTGGTGTCGCACGTATTGAATTTGTCTTACCATATCTGAAATTCAACGCTCTGTTACAGAGGCAACACGCGGCTGCTTTAGCAACTATAAATATTGCGAATGAAATCAAATTTATTGTTCTGTGCTGACATGTTCCCTGTGGGAAGCAAAAAGCAATTGACATGACAATGTTATGAACTAAATAAATCCTGTACCTCTTTTATCCATAACTACTAAAAACTTGTTACTACGGTGATAGTAAAGAACGACATGAAAGTTGGGTGAACTAATTTGAATGCAAACTAGGATCAGTGATGGGTTTTAAAGCAATGGGAAACACAGGAGGAATAATATGTTATGATAAGTGACTTAATATGCTCTCTGAAAATCAGGGCTGTTACATTAAAAGGAAGTAAATATTAAGTTAAAAAAGATATTTGAGAAATTTTCCTGGGTGTCATCAAACGGTTTTGAATTTCCTTTCCTACGCTATGAAACTGGCATTTTTGTTTGTTTTTGAATTTCGCGAAAAGCTAGCCGTCCTTGATTTAACAGTGTAAGACTAGAGGGAAAGCAGCTAGTCATCACCACCCACCGCCAACTCTTGGGCTACTCTTTTCCCAACGAATAGTGATATTGATCGTAACATTATAACGCGCTCCCACGGGTGAAAGGGTGAGCATGTTTGGTGTAACGGGGATTCGAACCCGCGATCCTCAGATTACTAGTCAAATGCCTTAACCACCTAGCCATGCCGGGACGAAACTGGCATTTCCAGAAGAAAAAAGGCCTAATAAGAGATATTGAAGAAATTAAAATAATCGAGTTATCACTGGACTAACTATACAGTAAATATGCAGAAAAACATAATCTTTGAAACTTTCATTCGAAAATATGATACGCTTGTAAATTATTTCTAGTTTGAGACACTTTAGAATACAATTTACTTACGTTTTTTTTAATTAAAAATTTTAAACTTCCACGCCTCTTTAACTGGTGAGAAAAACCTAATTTCGTTTAGCAGAAAAACAAATTTTGCCTGTGCACCAACACCCACATAGCAACACTAAGAAATATTCGAATTAAATATTCAGATAGACATAGGTTTGATACACTTCGAGGTTTAGTTTATTTGTTTTTTAAGCACAAGAATGAAATAGAAATTCAGTATATAATACGTGATAACCAATTTTAACATAAGTGTTATAATTTAATGACACATAGTCTCTCTCTCAGACACACACACGTATAATTAAAACACATTTTAGGCCTCACTGTCAATGCAAACAAAAATACAATTATTGGAACACCTCTGATTTTTATCTTCTAAATTATTTTTTCTACCAGTTGTTTGACTCCAAGATGCAATTTTACAGAGAATATGTAACAAAAACTTTCAAATACCATTTTTAATTAATTAGAACTCATCAAATAAATATTATTTTCTATTCCTTTATCTATTCTTCTTTTGATTAATGCTTTATTGTAATTATACATTTTCCTATTTTTATAGATGCAGGTCAGATGGCAGAAGTCATTTTAGTTGAAGAAGGTCAGCGGGAATTGTGGAAGAGTAAAAAGCATTACAAGAAATCTTAGAAACAACAGTAAAGTAAGAAAGTTATATATATTTTTGTATTCTGTTATTCAATATTATTGAACGGCTTGACATGGCCAGGTGGGTTAAGGCGTTCGATTCGTAATCCGAGGGTCGCAGGTTCGAATCCCCGTCACACCAAACATGCTCGCCCTTTCAGCCATGGGGGCGTTATAATGTTACGGTCAATCCCACTATTCGTTGGTAAAAGAGTAGCTCAAAAGCTGGTGGTGGGTGATGATGACTAGCTGTCTTCCATCTAACCTTGCACTGCTAAATTATGGACGGCTAGTGCAGATAGCCCTCGTGTAGCTTTGCGCGAAATTCACAAAACAAACAAACAATATTATTGAACAAAACTGATTTTATACAATAATGGGAAGAAAAACCATTTGTTAAGCTTCAATTAATTTATTTTTAGTATATTTTAAATTATTTAGTTTATGTAAAGAATTGTATATCGTATTTGTACATATTGAAAAAAACAAACAAGTACTTATGTTTGACTGAAAGGTGATGTTTGAGAGCCTTATTATAGATTACCTATAAAATTACTTCCGGAAGAGTGACCTTTGATCTCATGAAACCGGAAGAAGAAAATAGTAAAAAAATAGAAAAAAACATGAGAGTTTACTTACTGCACACACAGCCATATTGACATGAAATGAGTTTCCTTGAACATGAGTTGCAAATTATATGACTTATTTGTACCGCTATTCCAAGTTCTTTTACTTCGTGTAGGCATACACATGCGTGGGCACGTGCTTTTCTCGTCAGTTTTTCTTTGTCCTTCTAGCTACACGTAACTTTCTTATTTGTTTAGGTTGGAGTACATGTTTCTTTAATGTCAACGTTTTAAATCTGTGTATGTTCGTGCGAATATTATCTTTTTGGAAAGATTGGAAGTAAATATCCGGATTTGTAATATTATTTGTAATATTATATGTTTACCTTTGCCCTTTCTCCTCCACCAATTGCTATAGTGGTATGTTTGCGGACTTATAACGCTACAAACCGCGTTTCGGTACCCGTAGTGAACAGAGCACAGATAGCTCTTTTTATAACTTATGTGTTTAACTTGAAACAAATGAACAAGCAATGCATAGCTTCAGTTACGAGTATTTGTAAATTACTGAAAAGGTCATGATTTCTCACACAAATGTGATTACATCAGTGTATTTTTTTTCTCAATAAACCTCAAAATACATGAAAAACATTGCGATTAGTAATTGAAAATATTAATTGTTTAGGAATTATATTTCATTATATGATTTTTTAATGCCATGTATTAGTGAAACACCCGGTTTTCTCCCTTATTTTCTACTTCAGAGAAATTCCGTAATAATACGTACATATATATAGATTTTTACAAGATGATATTTGTATACGAGTATTTTTCTCACTATATAATAGTTACTCAGATGAATATAGAGGTTATTTAATTACTGTGTTGACAAATGTAAATGTGTAGAAACGTAAATAAAATTGTGGATTTTGAGTTTAAATATTTAGTAGTTTTAAAACCAGTAAATTATTTGATATATTCAGTTATGAGACAGTGATATTAATTACTTTACATCCTCTTTAGTGTGCAGGTTTACAGCCACTTATATTTCTAAGTTGTAATTTATGAGTTTTAGCAGAATTTTCAACCAGTGTTTACCCACTGAAATGGTTCTATTTATTATTATAAAAATAGATATAAAAATATTTAACATCCATCGTAAGAACTTAACAGAATATAACATATGTATATCTCACACTGCATGACATTTACACAGAGGCCAGGTGGGTTAAGGCGTTCGACTCTTAATCCGAGGGTCGTGGGTTCAAATCCCCATCGCACCAAACAAACAAAACAAAACATAAACAGCGACACGCATTTATATAATTATAATAGTACTGTTTGTTATTTGTTCATGTAACTACTTCGCATGGAGTGAAGGGGCCCTCACCAAATTTGGTAAGGAGATTCACTAGGTCGATGTGAATTTTGTGTTTCTCGGTTTTGCTTTTCTTACCACTACTTCTCACTTGGTTGATGGATCTTTTCCAAATTTTTTAATGAAATTCAGTAGGTCCATGGGAAGACACCTACAGATTTTCAATTTTGTGTTTCTCGGTTTTGCTTTTCTTACCACTACTTCTCACTTGGTTGATGGATCTTCACCAAATATTTTATTGAAATTCAGTAGATCCATGGAAAGACACATAGAGATTTTCAATTTTGTGTTTTTCGGTTTTGCTCTTCTTATCACTACTTCTCACTCGGTTGATGGATCTTCACCAAATTTGGTAAGGAGATTCACTAGGTCCATGGGGAGTTACAAAGTTGATGTGACATATTTTGTGTTTCGCAGTTTTTATGGACTATTTTTGTTTTACAATTACATGTAAACTAAGCAGCGTTTCGTGTCCTAAGAAACCATTTCATTAATCATGAAGTTACATAATTTCCGCCCAGAGTATTGGAATCCCACGTAGTATAAAATACATTTCTAAGTTAATGTGTTTTTTTCTTAGAAAATGTTATTAAATTATGAGCTGAAAAGTTCTACTTCTCTTAGTTTATATTTTGATGCCTCAATCTAACCTATTTTTAGATACCATTTGCTAGAACAATGATTTGGAAGTAGCTTTACAGAGTAAAGTAAGTTAGATATATTTTTGTATTCTGTTGTTCAATATTATTGAACGGCTTGACATAGGCAGGTGGGTTAAGGCGTTCGACTAGTAATCCGAGGGTTGCAGGTTTGAATCCCCGTCACACCAAACATGTTCGCTCTTTCAGCCATGGAGGTATTATAATGTTACGGTCAATCCCACTATTCGTTGGTAAAAGAGTAGCTCAAGAGTTGGCGGTGGGTGGTGATGGCTAGCTGCCTTCCCTCTAGTCTTACACTACTAAATTAGGGACGGTTAGCGCAGATAGCCCTCGTGTAGCTTTGCGCGAAATTAAAAAAATAAATAAATAAAATAAATAGGTACAAGTGGTGAGAGAGGTCAATCTAGGAACACACAATAAGTATATTAGATATGTTTTACTGGCTACTACTGCGCGTTTGTTCATATTCTTTTACTCATTTACGAATGTGCTTGAGAATTTAGTCTGTGTACGTGGTATACAGATTCCTACTTTAAACTGTTAATCACTTTATCTTCAACACACCCATCCCTTCACTGAGAGCTAATACGTGCAGGGGTGTGCGAAAAACTTGTGCTTTACGTGGAATTAGTTTCACATTGTGGTGGACATACTACAAAAGTTTGGATCATCTGCAGCGTTAAACAACAGTTCAAGACTTTTGATACATCATAAGAGTAACAATCAAATCTGATTATTCGAATTAAGTAGCCCAACAGTTGGGGCTGTTTCCTGTTAAATAACTACCCTCGAGTCTATCAGTTTAAGATTAAGAACGGCTATCACAGATACATCGTGAATATTCGACTGTTTTGGGTTTTATTTTTTTATTTGATTAAATGCCCCCACCCCCCAGTGGTACAGTTGTATGCCTACGGACTTATACCTCTAAAAACAAGATTTCGATACCCTTGGTATGCAGAACACAGATAACCCTTTGTGAAGGGTTAAAATGAAGTATTCATATTTCTCTCAATAAAAATGTGTTAGCTTTCATTATTCGACTTCATATCAGTGCTTTAAGAAACGTTTATAATAACAAATTATTGACGGACGTGTGGAAATAATTATGTATATTGGGAAAAATTGGAATTCTTCATATTATGGGTTTGGAGTAGTTCTCTAGGCGCAATTCTGATATTACTTAATGCCCCACACTGGTACAGCGGTAAGTCTACGGATTTACAAGCTAAAATCAGGGGTTCGATACCTCTTGGCGGGCTCGGCAGATAGCCTGATGTGACTTTGGTATAAGAAAAACACACACAACACTGATATTACTTAAATGTTCACATACATAACTTTAGCATGATTAATACTAATTGGATTAAATTCTCAGCACATAACTTACGTACGATAATACCTAGGTTTAAACTTGGTAATATTTCAAATACTCATGTATATCACCTAAATATGCGTTTAATATCAAGTCTTAAACTAGTTTATGTTCCAAATACTTAGGTATATGAGTTTGGTATTAAGTTTTAAACTTGATTATGTTTCAGGTACTTAGGTATGTGACTTAAATGTGAGTTTAATATCAAGTTTCATACTTATGTTTCAGGTACTTAAATAAGAATTTAGTATCAAGTTTCAAACTTGGTTACGTTTCAAGTGCACAGATATGCGACTTAAATTTATGTTTAATAACCAAGTTAACATTTGATTATATAATCACTGCCATTAACCTGAACGTGGTGAATGACGGAAGAAGCAGTTTCAGTGGAACATTCAACATTGTGTTTATAAAGTCCGATTAATCTTTAGAGTATCTCAAATAAATATATATGTAAAGTTTTTTACAAGTTAAATGTAACTTCCACTAATAAATATATAAAACCTTCATATGGTTCGAATATGCAAATATATAACTTGCACGTATCAAAGTAAGTATATGAAAATGTAATTGGATTAAATATATTATGCTTAGAACTCTGCATAATTAAGCATTTTCTACAGACCTTGCTGTGTTATTAACTACATCCTTCTGAAAATTCTTCAGTATTATTCAGGAGATTTGCTATATAAATAGCACAATTGTAAATGTGACCTCAAGTGTACCATCTCTAACTGTTGGCATTCTAGGATCTTTGTATTTTCTCATTGGTCTGTGTTGTCATGGTAATCAATAGATTAACCTGATGATATTGGTCTAGCAGAAGTGATAATGCTTGTAAAGTAAAGTAACTTTTGGGAGTATCAGATTTTAGAGTAAATTTAGAGTAAATACTTGGTATGACAAGGTTCTTGACAGCTACGTATATGATTTTGAGTTTGTTTATTTGAAAAGCTAAAATATGAATTCCATCTGGACTTATCTACTGGCTAACTCTTTCGTGCTTCTATCGATGTTACAACTTTTAAGTCATTATTTTTAAATTTGCAGTCTCTTTGTATTATTCTCTCTGTAATTCAAGTCTGGAATCTCTTGATATTGCATATTTTACTTTGAAACTGTTGAATGGTTTTTCCACTACTGGAATATAACTGTAATTAAGGTGAATGAGGGGTAAATATGAAAGTATAAGGATCTAATAAGATAAGGTACATTGCATTTGCTAATGTAAGAAAATCAAAAGTTTACATAGGGTTAAATACGTTATATTAAAAATTCTTTAATATGCAAATCAGTAAGTCACTTAACAACTACTTTCGAAATAAAGTCACTGTAGAACAGACTGTATCAGAAACACTTGTTTTGTATTTCATGCGCAGCACAAATATTCTTACACTCTGATCCTAAAGAATTGCTCATATCGGATAATTAAAAAACGAGATAAATGAGTATGGATCATTTTGTGAAGTCAAGACTATTCAGAAACAGACATGCAACAAGTCTTAGATCAGCATGGTTAGCAAAGTGCGATGTTTTGTGACAGAGGAGAGCCCATGAAGACAGAGACCAGAGGCTGAAAACGTCTACGTCTTCTAGGTAACATATAACCAATATATTACAGGTTACGTGTATACAGACTGCTTCAACGACATGTCTATTCAACTGTCGCATTTCAAACGACAAGAGAATGAAACGCGTATCTTTTGTATTTCATACAAAGACAGTGGTAAAGTTCTCAGAGGTAGTATCTGTGATTTCCCTGCGATCAAGCTGTTGAAAGAGGAAGTGAGAAACTTCATCTTCGTACACTGGAAGGCTTATGAAAAGACTGCAAGGAAGAATGATGGGTTTTTATATGACAATCCGACAACGGAGCCTTTTGCAGTGAAAACTATATTGCTGGACCATTGTCAATATGTATGGTAGTCACAGAGAGAACGAACGAACATTACGACATCAACAACGTAATGAGGTTCCAGAATATTTTAATATAATGTACTAAACATCAGTACTTTGAATAATGGATAAAATAATATCTGCAACTGGACGCACGTTTTCTTTACTTAATTCTAGTTCCAGATAAAAAAAACAAACTCTTAAAAACGTTAAACCTCAAATGAAGCTATCCTTCATTTATTAATAAATCACAAAGTAACACAGAATATGAACACTCAAAAACTTTTATTATTTTAATTAAGTTATTGTTATATGAAGTTAAGCACAAAGAACAAACTGGCCTGTTTGTGCGCTGCCAACCAAGGGTATTAAAACCCGTTTCTAGCATTCTAAGTACGCAGACATACTGTTGTTTGTTTGTTTTTGAATTTTGCGCAAAGTTACTCAAGGGATATCTGCGCTAGCCGTCCCTAATTTAGCAGTGAAAGACTGGAGGGAAGGCAGCTAGTCATTACCACCCACCCACCGCCAACTCTTGGGCTACTCTTTTACCAACAAATAGTGGGATTGACCATCACATTATAACGCCCCCACGGCTGAAAGGGCGAACATGTTTGGTGCGATGGGGATTCGAACTCGTGATCCTCAGATTACGAGTAAAACGTCTTAACCCACCTGGCCATACTGTTGTGCCACTGGAGAGCATTTTAAGTAAATTTCATAGTGTATGAAAATTTAACTTTAGCATTTAGAAGGGTGTAACATAATACTCTGTTAGTGTCACGAATTTGATTTATTCTTGTTAAAATACTCAGTATACAATCATATATAGTTTAATTTAGTTCCTTTAGTGCTATAAATTTATAAATGAATATATTTAGTAATAAGTATTTTGGTTGTGAAAGAAACTGAATGTAAGTTTCAGTGGATTTCTGTGACAACATTCTGTATTTTTCCATAGTATGTGTGTGTGTATTTGTGTTTTTCTTATAGCAAAGCCACATCGGGCTATCTGCTGAGCGCACCGAGGGAAATCGAACCCCTGATTTTAGCGTTGTAAATCCGTAGACTTACCGCTGTACTAGTGAGGGGCTTTTTCCATAGTATATTTAATCTAAATAAAAGGTTCCAGATTGTTATGTCTCACAACTTACAAGCAAGACAGCTAACAAATAATGCTAATTCTGTTCAGTATTTTCAATTGTGTGTTTGGCATGACGGGATTGTGGATCTAAAGGTTCACGGTTGAAGTCCCATTGCTACACTTTGGGGCAGAAAGCGTGTTATGTGAGAGGTGATCAAACAACATGCTTCAAGCAATGTAGAGTATTAGTTGGCAGTGGACATTATTGACCAGATATTTTCCCTCTAGACCAGCAGTTCAGAATTAGTGACATCTAGTGCAGGTAGCCTTTATGTAGGTATGTGTGAATATTTGAAACAAACGATCCGGCATGATCAGGTGGTTAGGGTGCTCTATTCGTAACCTGAGGGTTACGGGTTCGAATCTCTGTCACATCAAAACATTATCGCTTTTTCAGCCGTGGGAACGTTTTAATGTGACGTGAATCCCACTATTCGTTCTTAAAAAAGTAGCCCAAGAGCCAGCGGTGGGTGGTAATGACTAGCTATCTTCCCTCTAGTCTTAAACTGCTAAATTAGGGACGGCTAGCGCAGATAGCCCTCGTGTAGCTTTGCGCGAAATTCAGAACAAAGCAAACCAAAACCAAATATATTAAATCCCCTATCAATTTCAAATCTTTCGTGATAGATAGTTAATCAGCAAATCGGCTGTTTGATTATAGCAAAATATAAAGCTTTGTTACAGGATTAGTGACAGTAATCCAACACTATCTTATCATAGCTTTTAAGATAACCTATTACTATGTAGTAATATATGATGGTACATTATTAAATTTCTTTAATCTAAATGATTGAAAAGGAATTGCGAAGTTAAACCATCAGAGTCAGCCAATTAATGAAATTTTTGGTTTCTTTTTAATTTTGCGCAAAGCTACATGAAGTCAGTCTGCGTTAGCTGTCCCTAAGTTAGCAGTGTTAAGACTAGAGGGAAGGAAAGTAGTCATTACCACCCACCGCCAACCCTTGGGCTACTATTTTACCAACTAATAGTGGGATTGTACGTCACTTTTGGACGCCCTCACGTCTGCAAGTGCGAGCATATTTTATAGAACGGGAACTCGACCCCGCGACCCTCAGATTGCGAGTCGAGTGCCCTACCCATCTAACTATGCCAGGCCTAATGAAGTGTATGAGTACCTAGATTTAACCAACGACTGTAGAACTGTCGAAAACAGATCACAAACAATATTTTTCAAGCGGTGATTGAAGTATTTTGGACCCCCGAAGCAACAAGCTTTAGCGTCCCCACCCCGCAAGAGAAGCTTCACGAAAACACATTTCCGCAGTGTTGAATCAGTGAAAGTAAACTGAAAAAAAATAACAAAAAAGGACATGTTTAAATAATCTCTTTTTTTTTTCACTATATGCAGACTTTAACATACAAACCAATTTTTACAATGTAGTTCACTTAGTAAATAATAATAATGCATGTATATTAGAAAACTAGCAACACTATCTTAACCAACAATAAATATACTACAATATATGTTTAGCACACATTGATATGTGGAACTATTTTGGTATTAGTTACTGAACGTAGTAATACAAAAGTACTTGCTTTGGAAATGCTAAAACATGACCCTTTCACGCTAGTTCATCCACCAATCATTTCCCCCAATCTGTTCTGGTAACAAAGCATTTATTGATTTTTAAGACATTTTTTAGCTAACTCGAAATACAAGTTTTTATTTACTAATGAACTGTCATCTCTTGGGAATATATTATCAACGTTTTATTTCTCCTGTGATTTTCCTTCCATTTTACTGCTTTACGGTGTGACAGCAGTAAGTTTACGGACTTACATTGCTAAAATCTAGGATTCGATTCCTCTCTGTGGACATATCAGGTGTGCCAACGTGGCTTAGATAAAACGAATAATACATGCCTTGCTTGTAACATTTCTTTCTGTGTCACACCATGTAGTTTGAACAACAACTAATGTAACATACCTTTTATTATTATTATATACTATATAATGGAGTGTCCTTCACTGTGGATCTTTTCTTCAACACAGATTGGTTTATGTGTTTAGTGTACCCACCTCCTTATTCACTGCTGTTTTTTAAGTCTTCTTATTTTTCACTCCTGGTTTGAGCACATTGAAATAAATGATATTAAATTATATCCTTGCATCTTTAACTAACTGATTATATTAATTTACCCAGAGATCTTGAAATAACTAATGCGAAGAAAACATATCTAAAACACGTTTACTTAACCTATGAGAAGAATGATAAAAACAATTAGATATATACACTATTTTATTCTTGTACCATAATCTGTTAAGGTACGCCCCCGGTGATCAGTGAACTAGCTCTCCTTTATACAGATATTTTTTTCATCTTAGCAAAGATCTCAAAATACTTTAATTAGATACATTCAGCTTCCCACTCCCTTAAGGCACGTTCTATTCGGTTTCCTAAAATTTCCATGTTCTTTCATTCGCTCGTGTAGTCATCTCATGGTGAATTTAATATAACCTTGTGTGTAACAAAGACAACTAAATCGATAAAATACATTTTATGGTCTCTGTGAAGAAATTCAGTCTTTAAACCAGTACGTTGTTTAGATGTAAAATTTGTTTGTTTGTTTGTAGTTAAGTTCAAAGCTACACAAGGGGCTATTTGTGCTCTATTCAACACGGTATCAAAATCCGGTTTCTAATGTTGTAAGTTCGTAGACATACCGATGTTCCACTGGAAAGGGGGCTAGATATAAAGAAATCAATTTCTCCATTAAGGACATCAAATTTAAGGTCATCGAACAAATTGAGTATGTTGTATTTTGTCGAAGGATAGTGTAAAGTGGTTGTCCATTCAAATTATTTTAAAATTTTAATTAAGACTAGCGATTAACAAAGCCTTCATATTGAAGAGACTTTGATAGTTTCTGAGCAAAAGCCGTGTTTTCATCAAGTGAACTAACAAATATAAATTGCTATAATTTCTTTTCAAGCGCATGGTGCTACAGCATATTCGTAATATGAAACAAAAGGGGCATACTTTGGCACAATGACAGTTTGGTTTGTTTTGAGTTTCGTGCAAAACTACATGAGGGTTATCTGCGCTAGCCGTCTTTACTTTAGCAGTGTAGGACTAGAGGGATGACAGCTAGTCATCACCATCCATCGCCAACTCTTGGGCTACTCTTTTACCAACGAATAGTGAGATTGACCGTCACCCTATAACGCCGCCACGGCTGAAAGGTCGAGAATGTTTGGTGTGAGGAGGATTTGAACCCGTGACCCTCCGACTACTAGTCGAGTGTCTAACCACCTGGATGTTAGTCTAAAACGTGTAAATCTAATGCATTGACATTGATTTGTTTATTTATTATTTTAGATTATTCTTGCAAAGTTACATATGGGCTAACTGTGCACAGCTGCCTTTAATTTGTTCCCCACTGGTTTAGCATCGGTAACTTTGAAAGTTTATAATGTTAAAAATCGGATTTTGATAACCACATTGAGCAGGCTCAGATAGTTCAACCTGTATTTATGCGCTTAAAACAAATAAATAAAAGGAAGTCATTCAAAATTTTAAATTGGTAGATTAAAAAGGAATGCAGCTAACCAACAGCTTATACTGTCAAACTTTGGGCTACACTCGTCTGAACGAGATATAATCGTCACTTTAAGAAAGCAACGATGGTTCCAAAGTGCGGAGCGCGTTTTTATGGCAATGGATCACGAGTTACAAATCCTTATTATTCTAACAAATAGATTACGCCGTTCCTCATCAATAAATATATTTAAGCGTTGTATTGGGCCTACAGTGACCAAACTTAATTTATTGTAAGGGCAGGTCTTCAGCAGAGATACAAATTTTAAAACCACTACCCTAAACAGAACACTACAGAATAAATCATTCGTCCTTTAGCTATAGGTAACTTCTAACGAATGCATACGTACTATTATAGAGGGCCTTGTAATCGATTAGGTTTCTAAGCTGAATTTAGTCAGTGGTATTCAAACATAATTGCTATTTATGAAACAAAAGCTGGATTTATCCTGCCTGATTGGATTATATTTAGTTACAAACTATAAAGTTGTCTCATTATCACAATGTGGTATGATGGCATAAAGCAGAAATAACTTATTATCCTGTTTTTTTGAGTGAAAATGAAGTCAAACATGCGTGATACCGCCCAATATCTCATCGCTTCTGTTGAATAGAGGGGTAAATAAATGTCATCTGGAAGTTTACTTGTTTACATATTTGAAATAGCAAAAAAAAAAAAAAAGTTGTTCACGGTGAATTAAATGATATTTAAATTTCTTTTTTTTTTTTATGAACGCCAGAGTATTTGTTATTACGCTTGAAGAATAAAGCTTATTTGGGTAACTGATTGTTCAATTTCTAGTACAACCAACTTCACCTGCACGGAATCTCGAAATTCGACATCACTCACGTCTTTCTATTTACACATGTTGTCCTTTCTTCTTCCACTGTTTCCACTTAACAGAATATTGACAGCATTTAAAAGTGGTTTGTTTACAAGGAGTATTTTACCCATATCGACAGCCTGAAGTGCAGACAAACTCATTGATCTTTATAATATTTCAGAGCGTTGCATGTATAACCGACAGGTGGCGGTAAGTAGACACAACAGAAGAGACACTACCTACTTTCTTACTGAGAAGTGACATTCAATACAGTGTTCTTGGCATTTGAAATAAAGGTTATAGTTTATATAATCCTGTCTCTTGTTATAGGCTTCCGTGTGTTTCAGAAATATTTATAAGCGAAACCTGTTTTGACTACTTATCTTTCTTCAGGTATCTAATTTAGAAAAATGCATAACAGTCGATTATTTTAGCAATTTTCAAAGCAAAATACGGGTATTAAATGTTCAATAAATATAGACTATATGCGCTTATAATACATAAAACGTAAGTTATTGGTTTCATTTGTAAAGTGTTACGTAAGCACTCGAAGTATTTCAGAGTTAGACATAGTAGTTAGAGTTAGTCTGAATAATTTTCAATTACTGTATACTTCTGTCTAAATATGTGACTCTGAGAGGTTGCACATTTAAATGTATATATTCTGTTCTTGCTTGCATTTAATTGAATAGCATAATAAAGAAAGGCATATCTAGTTCGAATGTTTCTTTCGAATTATAAACAAATAAGTAGAATTTAGTAAAGTTAAGTTTTTGATTTTGAAAAGAGAAGAGAGAGACATAATAAAATATTCTTCACCTGGTAAGAAAGCTGATAACTAAGTTAATGAATTATATTTTATACTCATTCCAAGAGAGTCAGGGAGAATATTTATAGTTAGTAAAAGTTAATATAATATGCTGCAAAATAGCGTTTTGTACTTTGAGACCATGGTTGTGTAATAAGAGTAATGGTAAAGTCCGAGTATTCGAAGAAAGTATTGAAGTATTCTCGGTGTTTAAGAGTTGACAGGAAGCAGGTTGAGACTGACTGCCTTCCCAACAAGTCTAAATTTCATCCCCGTCCCACCAAACATGCTCGCCCTTTCAGCCGTAGAAGAGAGTTGTAATGTGGCGGACGATCCCACTATTTGTTGGTAAAAGAGTAACCCAAGAGTTGGCTGTGGTGGTGATAACTAGCTCTTTTCCCTCCAGTCTTACCCTGCTAAATTAGGGACAGCTAGCGCAAATAACTCTCGTGTAGCTTTGCACGACATTCATGAGAAGAGTGAGACATTTCTTGCGCAATATACTCAAGTTTAAAACAAAAAATGCCTTTAATCCTACATGTTTCGATCATATCCAACAATTCCTGAAAGCGGATTCATGAATAACAAAAGTTATTTCAATAGGATGCTCTTATTGATTATTTAATATTTCGTTTTATTTACGATAGGATGTAATCGCAGGTTCAAGAATGTTAGGCCTAATACTGTCAGCCAATGTAGTTTACCATAAATTATTAAATATAATGTTTATAGCAAACACGATGGTCCTGGGCGAACATAAGGTAACCAGAAGTAGTGTTACTGATGATAAATAATAGGTAATAATATTTGTTGCCATTTTTTTTGTAAAGCTCTTGAAGTAAAGCTACATCGATTAAAATATTCAAACGGCATACTAGCCACAATAACTATAATTACCAAATGGGAATAAACATAATATGAATAATCGAAGTTACATAAAATGAGGCGTTTGCATTAACAGTTAAGTACTTTCGGTTGTGTGGTGAAAAGCTACACATTTCTTTTGTTTAGCCGAAAGGGTTAGCCCGGCATGGACAGGTGGTTAAGGCACTCATGCTCGCCCTTTCAACTGAGGGGTCGTTGTAAGGTGACAGTCAATCCCACTATTCGTTGGTAAAAGAGTAGCCCAAGAGTTGACGGTAGGTTGTGATTTCTAGCTTGCCTTCCCTCTAGTCTTACATTGCTAAATTAGGGACGGCTGGCGCAGATAGCCTTCGAGTAGCTTTGCGCGAAATTCAAACCAAACCAAACCGAAAGGATTAACATGTTTCTGAAACGAATATATAATTATAAAAGATAACCTAAAGAGTTCATGATGTGTCGTAAATCAACATCACTTGAAAAGTTAGTTATACAAAAATATAAGTACATACCTTTTATAATTATAAATTTCTATAACACAACGTTTTTGCATAAATAAAATATTTTCGCAATGACGAATCTTCCTTCTAAACAATGAACCATGAGTCTTTTAATCAAATTTCGTTGAAATATATATATATATATATAAATATACAGTCATGTGAAAAAGGTAGGACATCCTATGAAAGCCTGTGTATTTTTGTAACATTTTTGGATATATAGATATTTAATCTCAATTTAAACAATACTGAGAGATTATAGGAATATAACTAAACAATTAAACCTGAAGAAAAGACTTTTCAAGATCTTCTGTAAATGCAATTCTACAAAAATGCATATTCTAACTGAGGAAAACGTTAGGACACCCTACCCCCTAATAGCTAGTGTTACCCCCTTTGGCTGAAATAACTGCAGTGAGACGCTTCTTGTAGTTAGCTACCAGTCTCTGACATCGGTCTGAAGAAAGTGTGCTCCACTCCTCAATGCAGAATTCTATCAGCTGTGAGATGTTTGAGGGGTTATTTGCATGTACAGCCCGTTTCAAGTCACCCACAGCATCTCAATGGGATTGAGATCTGGGCTTTGACTCAGCCATTTCAGGATTCTCCATTTCTTAGTTTTCAGCCAGTCCTTGGTGGATTTACTGGTATGTTTTGGGTCATTGTCGTGTTGCAGGGTCCAGTTCCGTTTCAGCTTTAATTTTTTTACAGATGGTCTCACATGTTCCTCAAGCACCCTCTGATACACAGTAGAATTCATGGTGGATTCTATGATTGTGAGCTGTCCAGGTCCTGCTGCAGCAAAGCAGCCCCAAACCATGACACTTCCACCTCCATGCTTCACAGTTAGTATAAGGTTATTTTCTTGGAATGCTGTATTTGGTTTACGCCAAACATGTCCTCTGTCCTGGTGTCCAAATAATTCAATTTTGGTCTCACCTGTCCAAAGAACATTATTCCAGAAGTCCTGGTCTTTGTCTACATTCTCTCTGGCAAACTTCAGTCTGGCCTTGATGTTTCTCTTAGGGAGCAAAGGTTTCCTCCTTGCACACCTTCCATGCAAGTTAAACTTGTGCAGTCTCTTTCTGATTGTAGAGGCATGCACTTTCACATCAACAGTAGCCATAGCCTGCTGCAGGTCCCGTGATGACATTTTAGGGTGTTTGGAGACCTCTTTTAGCATCTTGCGGTCTGCTCTTGGGGTGAACTTGCTTGGACGACCAAACCTGGGCATATTGGCAGTTGTTTTGAAAGCCCTCCACTTGTTGACTATTTTCCAGACAGTGGAATGGCTGATTTCAAAATCTTTTGAGATCTTTTTAAATCCCTTACCAGACTCATAAGCTGCTACAATTGTTTTTCTGAAGGCCTCAGACAGCTCTTTTGCTCTCACCATGGTGCTCACTCTCACTTCAACAGTCAGGAGCACACCAATCTAAATGTCAAAGGTTTAAATAGGGCAAACGTCATTCAAAATGCTGAGTAACGATCTTCTAATCATGTGCACCTGGTTTGATACACCTGTGTGTGAGTTGAGCCATTTTAAGTGGGAATAAATGTGGGGGTGTCCTAACTTTTTCCTGAGTTTGAATATGCATTTTTGTAAAATTACATTTACAGAAGATCTTGAAGTCTTTTCTTCAATTTTAATTGTTTAGTTATATTCCTATAGTCTCTCAGTATTGTTAAAATTGAGATTAAATATCTATATATCCAAAAATGTTACAAATATACACAGGCTTTCATGGGGTGTCTTAACTTTTTCACATGACTGTATATATACTTTCTTTTCTCAAAAGGAAAAAAACAACAACAACAGCAAACCATTTTCAGGCTTATAGAATTCAAAAGAAGTTATATTCCTTATATGTTTGTATAAACCGTAAAAGATGATAACTTTAATAAAAGTATGAGACAAGAATTCACGCACGTATGCTCCTTCTTCGTTATTCAGTTCTCACACATTCTATCTCTAAGTGAACACCAATACTGCTGCAGCATTGTGATAAGGATATCCAAAGACTAGTTGAAACTAACTTAACGTTTCGTTTGGATTTTTAAATAACAAAGAAGATCCGATAAATTGTAGCCTTTCAAGCGACATATTTACGTAATTCGTTTTTCAAAACAGATACAAGATAATCAGACTGTTGTAGATGTACGAAAATTCAGAAAGTGTTTGTATTGGTATTTCTCATTATCATGGTATACTCTATCCTAGACTGAACAATAAAAGACTGCAGTATAAAAATATTTTTACATTTGTTATGGATTTAATGTTACACATTTATTTTTTATCTATGTTTATTTCAGTTTAATGCATGTAACGTATATTGTTCGATGTATATTGTAAAAGTCTCGCCTGTTTTTTAAATTTGTAGAAGATTCTCGAGAGTAAGATTCAACAATGTATAATGTGTGTAAAATACTAGTAATTGCCTGCTAAATTTTCGAGAATATCGCTTAATGAGTATGAAAGGTTGCCATCGCAACACGCGGGGAGGCAGTTTAATATTGTTGGTTTGCTATAGTCAGTATACTATAAACCTCTGAAGCTATAAACGCTTATTAATTGGAAAACTATTTTGACAAGGAACGTTTATAGATTTCGAATATTACAAACGATTTAACTTCAGTGAATAAACTTTGGACGTTAATATTTCTATAAGGATATTAAATATCTATCTTCCTCTGTGAAAAGTAAGCTTGTAAACCGCAAGAGGATAGCCAAGAATAGAGCTAGCTATCTTACCTATCAAGAGAAGTGTACCTGTGTATTAACATAGAATTATTTCGCTCTCCGTGAACTGTTGGTAAAATATTTGGTTCCAGACCAGATAGAAGACTCAGTACTGTTTGTGAGTCTGCAAAAACACTTTTATATAAACCATTATTTGTAATAAACATTGTTACAGGTTGTATTATTGTTTGTTTATTAAAATATATTTGTGTTAAGAAATAAAATTGCGTGTAACAATCTTGTTGGCAAACATCGTAAGTTTCATACATATAGGCATTCAATTAACTTGTAACTTAAAATTAATATTGAAATCGTAATACCTAATGTATGTAACATAATAAATCGGAGATTTATCCGAGATAAATTATAATACGTAACACATTTAATGAGTTGTTTTTTTCTCAATGCTAACTCTGAATTTAAAAATCTGATTCGGTTAACATTCAATACCACATCTGACATTTATTTGTTTTTTGAATTTCGCACAAAGCTACTCGAGGGCTATCTGTGCTAGCTGTCCCTAATTTAGCAGTGTAAGACTAGAGGTAAGGCAGCTAGTCATCACCACCCACCGCCATCTCTTGGGTTACTCTTTTACCAACGAATAGTGGGATTGACCGTCACATTATAACGCCCTCACGGCTGAAAGGGCGAGCATGTTTAGCGCGACGGGGATGCGAACCCGCGACCCTCAGATTACGAGTCGCACGCCTTATCGCGCTTGGCCATGCCGGGCCTTCTGACATTTGAGAATACATTAAAGCCATATACATGTTTGTTCATGTTCATATTGTTGATTTGTCTCTTTGATAAGTTCATCGCTGTTGAAAACTTATTGTTTCCTAATATTGTCTTATACTAGATACTTCTGGTAGTTTTTTTTCAGTTTACTTTACTTTTTAATATTATGATCTAGTGATCAAAACTTCAAAAGTAATTTTATCTTTATCCAGATTTTCTGATCCTACTGAAGGTCCATCACACTGTAACATCGATGTGTTTAAGTCCGCTACATTATTCGTCGTCAATCATGTTAAACATAATGACCATACTCGTTCATTGTTGCCAGAACTGCAGTTTCCGTTGTGAATGACATTGAAATCAACTATATGTCCGGAGGCATTGGGGCAGCAACCGTAAATATTCAGGGCATAGACTACAGGAAGCAACTGCTACCTTAAACCCTTGTTACGTTATTGCAGTATAATTATATGTTATACTTTAGGTAAGATACATTCAGGGCACTGTGAAGCACGTCCGAGGCACGAGCCTTGTGGGGCGGTGTCCAGCTTAGACCACATATCTTAATAATCTTTTTCACACACTTTCTGCTTTGTTAAATCGTGGAACTTGTCAGATATGTAGACGAATGTGGATGCTGTGATTCTAGTTTCTCTGAACATTGATTTCGGGGTATAGTCTTATAATCTTTTATCAGACTCAAATCTTTGTTTATTATCTTGTTAATAATAACTGGATATATGTTCAGCTTTGTCACAGTAGCTTTTGGGGTTGGAATACTCTCTTTTGTAACAGTCCTTTGCAGATGAAGGGATATCTCAGGATTTGATTGGCGAATGTCTTCGAAGCTCACTGCTATAAACGCTCGGCTGTACAAAATTTTCCAATTCAATGAAGAATATTGAATGTTCTCATCTTTAAATATTCTGTCAATTACCTTTACATGTTCAACAGTATCGCTGTGTAAATATTTTTTCTCTTACCTTCAGCCCAGTTTGAGACGTCACTGTAATAGATAGCCTATATAAATCGTTCTTAGAAAATACAAGTAACATTGTTGAGTGTCTTTACCGTTGACTTTGTCGAACTACAACGTTTTCATTCAGAAGTAACTAGTTCTCCTTGGGACAGTGGTAAGTCTTCGGATTTACAACGCTTAAATTAGGGGTTCGATTCGTATCGATGAACACAGCAGATAGCTCGACGTGGCTTTGCTATAAGTAAACACACTAAGAAGTACATAGCACTTTGATGGACATCATCTACCTCTGAAATTACTGTTGCTCTTAAAACACGAAAGATTTGTAAGGATTTAGTTCTTTGAACTCCTGATTCGAAAGTAAGGTTGTAGTTTATTCGTCACATCCTATTTCACAATTTGTGAAGTAAACCGTAACGGTTGCAAATCAAGAATGGAATACTGGATTTTAGGTAAATTATTGATCTTTTCAAAAAATGTAATTTTTATTTTGTAATAACAAGGAGTAAGCAAACAGCATCTTGAACAAAACTCCCAAATAATTAGATTGATACAGCGGAGACATTTTCCAAACCTAGAAAGTTTACCATGACTTTATGTAATATCCATTTTCTTTTCTTTAAGGAAATATATATTCATGCAAAGAGCTTTTGCAAATAAATGTCGTGCGATAACATCAGTAAATTAAATTTTAAGTTACTTCCATAATCTAGTAACTACCAATCTTCAATAACTTTAACAACCCTTAATGTTATGCATAAACATTTGTGTTCTTATATGTTGCATCTTATTTGTAAACAAATAAACAATATAGTGTTCCTTAGTGTAAACCACACTTAGTAACAAACATAAAATCTTTTATCAATGCTCCCTCTGGCTCAGCAATAAGTTTGCAGGCTTACGACCCTAAAAATCATGTTTCTGTACTCGTGATAGGCACCGAGAACCTATTAAGTAGCTCTGCGCTTAATCACAATCAAGCTAAACTTTATTCAATATAAACGATTTTATCTCTCTGTCCTACACACCATTTGGTACCAACCCTTATTGATTTTATACATATATAAATATATATATATATATATTTACATTTCAGATGATGCACTCTATTAATGACTTCATCTCTACCCTTTGTTTATTTGTTAACCTTTATTCATCATATTTTCAATTCGATCGTTATCTATCTCTATATACTAGTTCTTTGCCAGCTATTAATAATGTTATACCTCGTGGTTATATTTGGATATTACTAATTACCATTGATTTTCCTTAAATTTTCTTCGAATTGTTCTGCGTGAACGTCTTTTGTAAGCTGACGAAGCCTGAATATAATTAATTATACGTGTTAAGATACATTAATATTAGGCCTATTACAAGTAATTATACTTTTTTATAAATCACAGCTATTAGTCCTATCGTAATAGGCCTAATACTGCGCTAGGACTAATACTAATGTTTTATGACAAGTATAATTACTATTGCAACAGAATAGAAATGCGAAGCTGATAAAATAAAGAAACTAGAAGTTTGGAGATAAATCACCTTTAAAAACTATGTAATTTATTTACTTGGCTGCTTTTTGAACAAACGCTCTTTTTCAAGGGAGAAGCGTCGCCAAGTAAATGAAATACTTCCATAGATTTTGAAGGTGATATTTCTTTAAAAGTCTAAATAGTATTGTAATAGGCCTAATACTAATGCTTCTTGACAAGTATAATTAATTGTATTAATGCTTCGAAATATTTGTGTTCATACCCTTTTGAAGTTAGTTAAATGAAAACTATTAACGTTTTCTTTTGAAAACCGAAAACATATTACAAGCGTTTCGGAGCCAGTACCCAAAATATGAAATTACAAATGACAAAGAGAATATAAAGAAATAACGTCAGTAATTCAGCGCTATTTTAAATATTTTAATCCTTTATAACAAATATTGTTACAGTATTCTTTTCAGTGGAAAAGTCATAAATATTGGAAGTGATTTTGTTAATTATTGATGAAGTCTATATGTATTCTATATTTAAAATGAATGATTTTGCCCAATTTGTTGCCAGTCCTTAAATTCTCCAACACATAGAAACATAAAAATCTTCAATATGCTGCCGAATGTGAATGGTATAAAAAAGTTGGTAATTTGAAGGTTAATAATTTTGATTTTTATGCTGCTTTTGATTTATATGTTCTTCATAATTAATTTGATGATCAAAATGTTTTTTTTTTTCTGTTGCTATTTGTCCTTTAGTGGCTCAGTGGTAAGTCTGAAGGATTATATTGCTAAAATCCTTTAGTGAACACAGCTCAGCTAGCCCATTATGTACCTTTGCTCTTAACAACAAAGAAATAAAAATGATACTGTCAGAATGAGGTCCGGCATGGTCAGGTGGGTTAAGGCGTTTGATTCGTAATCCGAGGGTCGTGGGTTCAAATCCCCTGTCGCACCAAACATGCTCACCCTTTCAGCCGTGGGAACGCTATAATGCAACGGCCAATCCCACTGTTCGTTGGCAAAAGAGTAGCTCAAGAGTTGGCGGTGGGTGGTGATGACTAGCTGCCTTCCTTCTGTCTTACACCGATAAATTATGGACGGCTAGCGCAGATTAATTGTTACACTATAATATCCGCACAGCTGAAAGGGTGACCATGTTTAGCGTGACGGGAGTTAGAACTCATGACCCTCAGATTGTGAGTTGAGCGCCCTAACCACTTGGTTATGTCAGGCCCGTGAGTTGTTTTGTTTGTGAATTTCACGCAAAGCTACTCGAGGGCTATCTGCGCTAGCCGTTCCTAATTTAGCAGTGTAAGACTAGAGGGAAGACAGCTAGTCATCACTACCCACCACCAACTCTTGGGCTACTCTTTTACCAACAGATAGTGGGATTGACCGTCACATTATAACGCCCCCACGACTGAAAAGGCGATCATGTTTGGTGTGATCGGGAATTGAACTCGTGATCCTCGAATTACGAGTCGAACGCCTTAACACGCTTGGTCAAGCCGGGCCCAGGCCCGTCAGCAGTGGAGTTTTGAAACAACTGTTTATCACAATCGAAAGTCATCCGGTACTCACTTTGATAGTTTGATTTATTTTTTCTTCCAATTAACTTGATGAACCTTTTAATAACTTGTGAATAGTTTTTTATCTTTAACATGAAGAAATAATATTTGTAAGATTCTGTATTTAATTTGTTCTAAAAAACTTAATTTCTTAAAGATAAATGGAGAGGAGTTAATTATTCATAGGTGAAAGAAAAGTAATGAATCGTTTAGACATTGAATATCCTCAAATAAATTTTTATTTTTTGGTGTCATTTATAAATTTATTGTACTTTTTTGTATGAAGGAGTATGTGAAACCTGCCACTCTGTGATTGCTTAATAGATTTAAAGGAAAATACGTTAAATGTGAAGTCTTAGTGCTGTGTCAAGTTTTGATTGTGAGAAGAGATGAGTATAAGTTATAGATTCGTGTAGGTGGTCCTTGTATTTGTTAAAATTGAATTAACTTATCAGAGTTCTTTGTAGCCAGATGAAAAAAGAAGGATACAAATACGAAAGCACTTTTGCATATGCGACGAAGTTATTTGCTTAATTGGATAAACAAGTTGATATACAAAAGAAAAAAAGAGAGCTACACGTGTAGGACGAATAAATAAACAAAGAAAGCAAAATAATCTCGAAAACTAGTGAATAGAATTAATACAATATGTCATAGCTGGAGACTTAACTAAAGAATTACGGCCTACACTACTGTAGGAATATATAATCTATAATATCATATCGGTAGAGAGTACGATTGATAGGACCATGTGTGGGAACATCATTACAGTATATTATTTGTATTATCACTCATTTTCAGCAAACACTTGAAGTAAGGAGGTTGCTTATAAGGAAACGAATAGTAAGAAATACTTTCTTTCTGTTTATATACGTGTTAACAATTACCCGAAGCTATCTTGACAAATGAAAGTGGTGTTTTGAACAAAAATGGATGAAAGTTTAAGATCTTAATGTTATAGATGGGAAAAGTATGTATTATAAATTGGATATTGCACTCTGTTTGACGTTGTTATTAAAGTTTATATTATAAGCCGCCCTTCGCTAGTAGAGTGGAAAGTCTACAAATTTACAACCCTAAAATCAGGGGGTTCGATTTCCCTAGACGGGCTCAGCAGATAGCCCGATGTGGCTTTGTTAAAAGAAAACACACACAAACATACATTATAAGCTTGTTTTAGAATAACGTCATAAGGGTTTGGTTATCTGCTGTGTCTACTGCGAGGAATATAGAAACCAGAATTTTAACGTTATGAGTCCGTAGGTTACCATTGTCCAACCAGGGAACAAAAATTAGTAATTTTATTTTGAGATGTAGAGATAGGAAAGTAAATTATTTCTAATAAATTAATGTTTAAAACTGTCAGACATGACAGTCACTAATGTAGACATGTGTACTGGTATATAATGTGACGAATAATCCGTGATGACGAGAAAACCCACTTGTAGAGAAAATTACATTCGTAAAAACGGCTGGTATGTGTAAAGAAAGCGCTATGTAGAGGAGCGAACAACGTTTCGACCTTCTTCGGTTATACCATCCGTTTTTTACATAAGAATAATCGTGAAATAAAAATAATTTCTATTTCTCAGTGGGGCAGCTGTAAATTTATGGACAAACGTTTCTGTAATCACAACTTCGATTGTCGCAGTGGTCAAAATACAGATGACTAAATGCATGGCATTGGAGTAAAGAACAATAAAATGGCTAATAAAGTAATGTTTTAAAATCGAAGAAATTTTATAGAAGTATGAGGTAATACTAACAAGTAGGTTTATGATATAAATAAATCAGTAGTTGGTGTTAGGTGATGTTGAGTAGTAGTGCTTTTCTTCTAGACTATAAAGTCAAAATTATGAGCTGCTATATGCTCTTAGTCTTATTACACAAAAGAAGAAAGAAAGAGAAAGCTATTCCCTTATTTAACAATAACGTCTTGTCCTTGTACTACTTTTATTCGCCTAATTCTAGTGTACTCTGAGAGCTCTTCATGTAGTTTTGAGCGAAATGTTCGGATTGAAACAAAACTAATTGTCAAATGTTATTATATCTCATCTTTGTGAACTGTTAAAAATGATTAAGTATTCTATTTTAAATAGCATTATTTTTTATTTTATTCTTAAAATTGGTATTAATTATACCTTACGAGATTTGTTTGTTTGTTTTGTTGTTAAGCCTAAAACTATAAAATAGACATCCCATTGAAGGACTATTGGAAATTTCTTTATGACAAATACTTTACTTCGTTATCAAATGTTGATTTGTTAGTTTCTTGCTAAGCACAGAGATACCCAATAGGTTATATGTGCTTAATATGAAGACTATACTTGTGTTTCTGTGTTTTGGTCATTCTGCAGTCAAAGTAGTTACAACAGCTAATTTTCAATATTCAGGTTCTTATTGAAATACATATTTTAACATGATTTTCAAGAGACCTCTAGAGTTGTGTATTGTCATTATCTATAGACAGAAGCAAGAGATTTTTTGTATGTTTAATGCTGCTATTAGGTACTAGCATCTGAATAACTAATCTGATGTTTTTTTAGGGCTTTGTTTCAGATATAAAGTTTCTTTTTTATACTCGTAATTTTTCTTAGTCTTTCATTTTCTTTCGGGGCTACATTTTGCGAAAACAATGCAGCTCAAACTACGCTAGGACTTTACTAAAGCTATCTTTTTTTTGCAGATTCTTTTTTTGACGATCAATAATATCCTTAAGGCGATATTCTGCCCTTGTTTTTCATTCTAAGCTTCCATGACTTATTTTCCTTGGAATCTCTGATATTTTCACAAATTTATATCGATCGTGAAAACAAAGAGGCGTAACAGAGCATATAGTGAGAAAAGTATATGCTGTAAGAGTGTTTAGTAATATTAGATTTTTATTAAATTTCATATTAGAAGAAAAACGTATACTTTGTTCATCAATGAATTTACCAATAAACAATTTTTGATGCAAAATCTGGTCATCAGTAGCACTTTGATCAGTTTAAATACACAATGAAACTATCTTTATTGTACTTTGATCCTGTTACAATATAAGAACAGGTTATCTTTATTGCACTTTGATCCATTTACAATACAAGATGAAACTGTCTTTATTGTACTTGGATCCTGTTACAATACAAGATGAAACTGTCTTTATTGTACTTGGATCCTGTTACAATACAAGATGAAACTATCTTTATTGTATTTTTTTTATCTCGGTGGATATAAAAATAGAAAGTTACCACAAGTAACGTAGGTGACAAAGTCCCTCCACTTTCCTTTGTCTCAGTCACCCTCTTTGTGTAACAAAAGTGTTACACTGCGCAGGAATTTCTCTACCTTTACTTCTTTTCCCCACAAATTCCCCAGTCGTTATCAAGTATCCAATCCCCTTTCTCCTCATAACATGACCAGCCAAAGCTGTATGTCTTTTTCGTACTATATTTTTTATATCTGTTATTAAATTCATGTGTGTGTAATTTTTATAGCAAAGCCACATTGGGCTATCTGTCGAGTCCACCGAGGGGAATCGAACCTCTGATTTTAGCGTTGTAAATTCGTAGACTTATCGCTATACTAGCGGGGAACATTAAATTTCTTCATTTGTTTTTTGTTTTCCGATTTTTCACGAGCCGTATTTCAGTTACATTAAGATATTTGTTTGTTGTCCATGATTCGTAATCGATGTAGCAGCTAATAAGCCTCTTGCACACGTCAATCGATAGACCTTTATAAATCCATATATTTTTCATCTTCATCAGTGTAGTCTTAGACTGTGTAATTCTGTTTTTTATCTCATTTTTACACCTGAGGTAATCCCTAAATATATGAACTTGTATATTTGAATGATAAGGATCCCATGTAATGATAAAGTGCATTTTGTACTGGTTTCTTTCTTTGATATCACCATGGTATCTGTTTTCTTGGTGTAGCTTAGACTGAGTCCGATATTTCTTTATTTGTAATGTCAAGTAAGTAATGAAGATATATTTCTAATCCTGGTATTAACACTGTGTCATCAACACACGTTATGTTGTTTACATTAACACTGCGTCATCAGTATATCTGATATTTTTCACATTGTTGTTTCCAATACTTATGCCTAACATGTCTTCTATTTCACTCATGATTATTTCACTGTACGAAGAGAAGAGATCCAGAGAAAACACACACTCTTGACGGACTCCTCTTTTTTATTTTCTGAAATTGGCCAATCTCAGTTTCAACTCTGATGAGTGTTGTTTGTTTCAAACATATATTTCGGGCGATTCCTATTTCGAGTGATTTCAATAATTCTCACTACAACATCATGTCTTACTTTGTTAATTTTCTTTGTATAGTCTATGAAACAAAGATACAAATTTTGCTATACTTCGATTGCACACTGTGTGATGGTCCTCAGGAAGTAAATTACGTTGACTGTACCTTTGCCTTCGACAAATGCACACTGTTCCTCTGCTATTTCAGGTTTGATTCTGGTTCTTGCTTTCATCCTAACTATTCTAAATAATATTTCTAATAAGAAGCCATTTTATTGCGATAGTTTATCATACAACATAATTTTGAAGTACAATAATAATAATAAAATAAAGGTTTCGTTATCTCCCTTTGGCGCAGTGGTAAGTTTACAGACTTGCATTGCTAAAATTATGAGCTAAGTTGCCTGCGATGGACATAGCATATAAACTAATGTGACTTTCCTCTAAAACATGCTGCTGGAATGATGTTTACAAAAGAAATCAACAAATTATTTGTAAAGGACCCAGAATATATATATTTACTATTTAAAGATACAGTGATCTTGCCTTAGTCGACAAGAATTAATGATGAATATCTGAGACAAGTATAATTCTGGAACAATAACTTTAGGATCAATTTTCTTCCTCAACTAAAACCAGCTATTTTGTTTTTACAGAAAATTCAATTAGAGAAATTCTTTCTTGAAACAGACAATCAACTTAGAAAATAACAGGATAACCTAATTGAAGAATGTCCTGTACAACAAAGGTGAAAGCGAAGCTATGAAACTGAAATCAATATTAATGTATATTAATATCAATACTCAGTTTTCATTAACCTATTGCTTCGTCCTTTATTTTCCTGTATTAGTAAAACACTAATTTATCATCGTAATTATTAATAATGTATGCAATATACAGAGTACTAATAGAGAAAAATCAACACTTTGTATCATAACTTTAAGGACCCAACCAGCCTCATAAGAAGGTCGATAACAACTGAAGTTACAACTTAACATTCACTTATTCGCCACAACGTATTTTTGTGTTTTCAGAAACCAAGAGGAAATTGGGAAATCTGACGGAATGTCAAATATGTTTGATATATTTGATTTATTCATTGAAGAAAGGCCCTAAAGACCACATATCATTAGAGTCAATGCAAAAAAACGGCGGGCCCCTTTGGTATGGAAAGGGTTAACTTTACTTAAACCAAAGCTAGAAGGTATTACTGTATGGTCTAATCACAAAACGTATAGAGGCTTAAGAATGTCTTTGACAAAATTAAGTTAAACTATTTCTCGAGTCACAATTAATTCTTATCGGAGATGTCAAAACCTTGCGCTATGTTATCATTACACTACACAACAAAGTGTTTGCTTGTTGAACACTGTTGAGTGTTCCTTATAAATTTTTGGCTGCTGATCACGAAAATCACATTCAAATTTGTCCATCTCGTACTGTTTCATCAAAATCTTTAGTTTTCACCAGGACATTGCTACAATGGAAAAACGATATCAGGGTAACTGGAATCCGTCAATGCTTGCTGACTACTGTTGGACACTGTAACGTGATGCACCAGACATTGAATACAAACGAAAATCAGGAGCAAAACACTTAATTATGTTGAACGTAATAGCGTATTAGAAACATAAACGCAATTAAATACGTTATTGCCGGTAAACAGTTAACTGTCTAGTTCTCAGAGTTTCTACGTGATGAAGCAGAACCAAAACTATATTTGAGCATACCCACCAGGTACCTGTCACAATTAGCAAAAACTTTTCAAAACAATTGTTGTGCAATAAATTATCAACGTTTTTCTGTAACATTTGGTCAACTATGAAACCGCTGTTTAAATTTACCACACCAAAGGGCTCCGGCACAGCCAAGTAGTTTGGGTTTTGGACTCGTAATCTGAGAATCAGGAGTTCGATTCCCCGTCACCCGTCACACGAAATATACTCGTCCTTTCAGCCATGTGGGCGTTATAATATGAAGGTCAATCCACTATTCGTTGGTAAAAGGGCAGCCCAAGAGTTGACGGTGGGTGGTGATGACTAGCTGCCTTTCCTCTAGTCTTTCATTGCTAAATTGGGAACGGATATCGCAGATAGCTCTCGTGTAGCTTTGCACGAAATTCAAAACAAAGAAACACATTTTCTTTTCCTTATAAACTTATCTGTTAGAAAGTAGTGCAATTTTATTCGGGGATAGCTTATTTCATTATGTGGAATTTCAGTTTCACGTTCTAACTGGATTCTTTTTCAGGCATTTTAAAATGTTATATATATCATTCATTCAATGACTTAATTCGTCTTATACGATTTATATCGTTTTAATAGTTTATGTTACGGGTGGGAGCACGAACAAATGGGGCCCGGCATGGCCAGGTGGACAAGGCACTCGACTTGTAATCCGAGATTCACGGGTTCGAATTCCCCGTCACACCAAACATATTCACCCTTTCAGTGGGGGCTTTATAACGTGACGGTCAATTCAACTATTCGTTGGTAAAAGAGTATGCCAGAAGTTGGTAGTAGGTTGTGATGACTAACTGTCTTTCCTCTAGTCTTACACTGCTAAATTAGGGACGGCTAGTGTAGATCGCCCTCGTGTAGCTTTGCGCGTAATTCAAACCAAACCAAAACGTGCAAATGTAAACCACAGTCCTGTAATACCGTACAAGACTTAAAAACTGTCTTCTCTGAACATTTTTCTGAGATTAATTAAATATATAAATATATTAATTAAATATATAAATATAAATTTGACGATATCAACATTGAATTATTTGACGTCAATTATTATATTTCGTGTTCTCATGTAAAATAATTTAATCTCTAATTTACCATGTATTGAAAACATCAAAACAAGCAATCTATTTGCAAGAAAAGGAATACGTACCAGGTCCTATCATATCCGTATATTTAAATTAATTAGAATTAGAAAATCCAACAAAACTGTATTATTCTGAACAATGTAGATTGTTTCATTTCGGAAATGTTTAATCTAGTTTCACAGTTACAAAATTCAAGCTCCCCAGTGGTATGATTGGATTGTTTTGAATTTTGCGCAAAGCTACTCGAGGGCTATCTGCGCTAGCCGTCCCTAATTTAGCAGTGTAAGACTAGAGGGAAGGCAGCTAGTCATCACCCCCCCGCCAACTCTTGGACTACTCTTTTACCAACAAATAGTGGGATTGACTGTAACATTATAACGCTCCCACGGCTGAAAAGGTGAGTATATTTGAAGTTATAGGAATTCGAACCCGCGATCAGATTACTAGTCGAGTGCCTTATCTACCTGGCCATGCTTGGCCGCTCAATTATATGATTGCAGACTTACACTATTAGAACTCGTGTTTTGATACTCGTTGTGGGCAGAGCACAGATATCCTTTTGTTTAGCTTTGTGCATACTAACAAAACAAATAAACGAAACTCAAATCTTTATTGGGTTAGAAGAGTTGACAAAAATGCATTGTTCCAAGTAATATCAACTGTTTCACATTGAGAAATAGAAGTGTAGTTTTACATTTTGTCAATGTTTTGAGAGGGAACTAGTAGCGTATACGACAATTTAATCGGTAGATACTTTTAAATGTACACTCGTTATTTTCCCTTCAGCTAAATGTTTTTAATGTTCTAATTTTACAAGTTTTCAATGATGTTGATCAAAACTGAAATTAACTGTTTGAAGATCGTCAGTGACGACTAATGTATATGTATATATGTATATTTGTTATTAAGCACAAAGCTACACAGCGAACAGTCTGTGTTGTACCTTCCACGGGTATCGAAACATTATTTTAGCATTATGAGCCTTCAAACTTACAGCTGAGCCAGTGGTGGCAAAAAAGAGAGCGTATTATCTGTGTTTGCCAGAATCTTACAACTTTTATGGAAAAATATTAATATTTTGAAAAATATTTTGTTTAGTATATTTGAATATATACATGATTGAGCGCTTATAGTAGTAGACGTACTACACGCATAATGTGAAATATTAACTTTATTTTGTACATAGATATATGAAATTTGATTTTTAATTGTAATCCTCACTGATGCTAAACGATGTTTTTAACCTGTTATCACCATCGTACAAACTGAGAAAATATCTCTGGTCCTATGGATATGTTTGCTTTGAAAAAGCCCGTTTTTGTTATGTGCATTGCAATTAAATGTGCAGTCCCCCAGTGGCTCAGCGGTATGTCTGCGGACTTACAACGCTAAAATCCGAGTTTCGATACCCGTGGTTAGCAGAGCAGAGATAGCCCATTGTGTAGCTTTGTGCTCAATTCAAAACAACAAAACAACAACATTAAATGTGCGAATGTTTAAGTCCAACACGTCTTTACTTAATCGTAATGATGTGTAAGTTGAAAGACCGGGTATATATATTTTATTTATTAAAACATTTACACACCATAGGAGTTTAGCACTGGCCAAAGATTGGACTCTCCTCCGTCTGGTTGTGGAATCCTGCCGCGGTTCGTTTGTTAGAATACAGTCCAGTTAACGTCTAAACTCTTTGTGACCTTTTTTCTGGCTTTATCTCTTCTTATCTTTCAGTTTTTCAAGTCTCTTCAAATTACTTTTCTCGATATAGACGTTAATATTCACAGTACCAGGCACATCAGTTCATTACATCGATATAGACGTCAATATTCACAGTACCAGACACATCAGTTCATTACATCGATATAGACGTCAATATTCACAGTACCAGGCACATCAGTTCATTACATCGATATAGACGTCAATATTCACAGTACCAGGCACATCAGTTATTTACATCAATATAGACGTCAATATTCACAGTACCATGCACATCAGTTCTTTACATCGATATAGACGTCAATATTCACAGTACTAGATACATCAGTTCATTACATCGATATAGACGTCAATATTCACAGTACCATGCACATCAGTTCTTTACATCGATATAGACGTCAATATTCACAGTACTAGATACATCAGTTCATTACATCGATATAGACGTCAATATTCACAGTACCAGGCACATCAGTTATTTACATCGATGTAAACGTCAATATTCACAGTACCAGACATACCAGTTCATTACATCGATATAGAGGTCAATGTTCACAGTACCAGACACACCAGTTCTTTACATCGATATAGACGTCAATATTCACAGTACCAGGCACATCAGTTCATTACATCGATATAGACGTCAATATTCACAGTACCAGACACATCAGTTCTTTACATCGATATAGACGTCAATATTCACAGTACTAGATACACCAGTTCATTACATCGATATAGAGGTCAATGTTCACAGTACCAGACACATCAGTTCTTTACATCGATATAGACGTCAATATTCACAGTACCAGGCACATCAGTTCATTACATCGATATAGACGTCAATATTCACAGTACCAGACACATCAGTTCATTACATCGATATAGACGTCAATATTCACAGTACCAGACACATCAGTTCATTACATCGATATAGACGCCAATATTCACAGTACCAGACACATCAGTTCATTAGAAACCTATAGATTCCCATTGATTGATTATTTTTCAATTCTTGTCATACTTCTTCCATTCTAAATTCTATCTTTTTGTTCCTAGTTTATAAACATTTCTTCCAAATTTAAAAGAATTACCCGCCCCCCTCCTTTTCCAGGTTACCTAAGACCTATCATAGATAACGTCCTCCTCAGTCTTTCGTACTTCTTTAAATCATACCCTTCAAACGCCGTTTCTATATACTCAAGAAAAATAAACTTTAATAATTTCATACCATTCTACCAAGTCTCCAATAGTATCAAAATAAACAACTTTCGATTTCTACAGACTAAGTTAAACATTACAACTATTTTCTCTACAGACTTTGTGGTTTTCTATAAACACGACGTCACGTCCTCTGAATACATTGGCTCGTACTAATTTCAGCAACAATAACATCTTGTTGGATCTCCTGGATGTTTACATTCTAATAAATAACAATTTGTAATACGTGAAAACCGTACATTGATTATTGGACCAAAGTCAAATTTAACATCAAACAGTAATTCAAGCGTTTTTCAGAATCGGTCAAATACTGTATCTTTTGTGACTTACACACAGGCAAGACGAAGTACGACTTCAATAAAATATTCTATGAACTCTTTTGTCACATTACTAACAATAACATGGGCATATCTATAACAAAGCACAATAAAATTAAAATTTTTATATTCACGAGGCTATTTTATTTTATATTATATTGAAATAGTTTCTTTGTTTCAAATAAATAAGGTTGCCATGTTCCACTCCCTTTACTTATGATGCTAGACAACTGTAATGCATAAAAATATAATGGTTTCTATGAAACCATTACTTCCAGAATGCGACCCGAGGGTCGCGGGTTCGAATCCCAGTCGCACCAAACATCCTCGCCCTTTCAGCCATGAGGGCGTTATAAAATTACGGTAAATCCCACTATTCGTTGGTATAAGAGTAGCCCAAAAGTTGGCGGTGGGTAATGATGACTAGCTGCCTTCCCTCTAGTCTTACACTGCTAAATTAGGGATGGCCAGCACAGATAGCCCCCGTGTAGCTTTGCGTGAAATGCAAAACAAACAAAACTTTGAGATCTATTTAAGTAAATATAAGCTCATTTTCATAGCTGTCGAAACAATTACTTTCAAATTAATAATTCACTATTAAAGGTTATTTATTTTTGTATCCACCTGTTAACATTCACTTTTCTTTTTGTCAGTTCCCTCTAAAGAAATAGTACTTCCAGTTTGAATTATAAATCGAAACCGAATATTTATTTACAACGTTAAAGTAGCAAAGAGAATGTAAACTGAAAAGGGGATTGTTTGTTTGTTTTTTAATTTCGTGCAAAGCTACACGAGGGTCATCTGCGCTAGCCGTCCCTATTTTAGCAGTGTAAGACTAGAGGGAAGGCAGCTAGTCATCACCACTCACCCACCGCCAACTCTTGGGCTATTCTTTCACCAACGAATAGTTGGATTGAGCGTCACATTATAACTCTTCCACGGCTGAAAGAGCGAGCAAGTTTGGTGCGACGGGGGTTCGAATCCGCGACCCTCGGATTACGAATTGAGCGCCTTAACCACCTGGCCATGCAGGGTCCCTGAATATAGAAAGATTCGTTTGTAATTAAACACAAAGCTACACGATGAACGGTCTGTGATCTGCCCATCACGGATATCGAAACCCGATTTCTAGCGTTATAAGTCCGTAGGCGTGTCGCTGTGCCACTGAGGGGGTAATAAAGAAAGAAATAACCGGTTTATATCTGTACTCTGAAGAAATGCTCATATATATAACAAGATTATTTTGGTTCTTAAGCACAAATTTTATCTTCCAGTTTTACAGGCTTTGAAAAAAAAAACACATTGTTAGACGAACATCATATGTATATTTTCTATTTTTAAATATCACCTTGCAAGCTGCAAAACTGATTAAGATTGTTTATTTGTTTTCTCCGTCCATTATGTTTTTTCATAGAATAACATTCAGGGAGCGCTTCAGTTTGTTTGTTTTTGAATTTCGCGAAAAGTTACACGAGTGCTATCTGCACTAACCTCCGTAATTTAGTAGTGCAAGACTATGGGGAAGGTATATAGTCATCACCAACCACCGCTAATTCTCGGGCTACTCTTTTACCAACGAACTGTGGGAATGACCGTCACATTGTAACGTCTCCACGGCTTAAAGGGCGAGCATATTTGGTGTGACAAGGATTAGAACCCGCGCTTCTAAAATTACGAGTCAAGCACCGTAACCATCTGGTAAATGTCGGGCCGTGGCAAAGAAATAATAAAAGTTAAATTTATGAGGAGAAAAAAAAACTCACCAACAACAGAAGTGCGACAAGAGATGGAACTCAGATGGTTGATTATATGTGTGGATTCGAGGTTTTTAAACATATACCAAATTCAAAACAGTGAAAAACGGTTCAAATTGTTATTGTGATTCTGTGTGAGTGAAAATGCTTTAATGAGACTTGAGAAATTTAAGGTAAGGGAAATGTGGCCGTGAATAATTTACAATTAGTCTTGAAAATCACGTTAAATGAGTACTCAAGGGAGTAAAAAAATAGAGAAATATTATTGTTAATTCACTTCAGACTTTAAATAAAAATTCAAATTTATAATTTTACAGTTGTTGTCTTTTATTGAGCGCTAACCGACAGAACGAGCTATCTGTACTGCACCTACCTACCACCAGTATCTAAGCCTAATTTTTACTGTCGTAAGCGTTAAATATAGAGAAATATTGACAACACTACGTGACAAATATTCACAAGAATTGGGCGGCTGTAGTAGTTTTTTTTACGTTTCGTAGTTTCTATTGGGAAGTGTACTCGCGACCAACAGAGATAGCGTTAATTGGAAGAGAGCAAAATTCTTGATGTATTTGCTTTATTTCCCTCTGATGCCTCAGAATTATCTGATTTAGTTACACTTTACTCTTGTTGGAATCCAAGAGTTTTGGGTTATAAGTGGACTAAAATTTCGTTCGCGTCTCAGTATTATTGTGTTATATGGTGTAACGAGTTCTTAAATAATATGATATTGTGTTCAGTTTTTGAGTATTATCGTGTGCTACATGGTGTATTGAGTTCTTAACTAACAATATATTGTGTTCAATGTTACTAGTTCGTAACGACTATGTTATTTTTAACGGACTTCGTTACACACAAGTTCTTTAGCTTTTACAGTGAAATTTCTCGTGCATGGAGATTTATTGAAAAAGCTTTGAATGTAGTTGAACTTTCTTTTGAAGTAAATAACTCAGACTCATTTTGTAAATGTCTCGCTTTGTTGATACTTTTCAAAGACACAAAGAGTTAAATCGAATTCCACACATACCTTACTGGATCGTAAAAAACAAGCAATTTATACTGTCTCTGTCCGCTATTGAAAGTTTTAAAATGTTTTCTGACATAATTTTGTCGTAATGCTAATCCAGTGCCAGTTTTCTCGCCTTTGAAACCAGATAATTTCTAAAGCTTTCATTATTTCTTCGATGAATGAAGAAGTTTAAGACATGCAAACGATATCTGAAGATACTTTAAATTTTATTTGTCATTCGTAGCTGATGAATTTAGACATTTTATATAAAATAATTTTGCAAAAAAATAAGAGTTTTCATAATTCAAGTTTTCATTTACACTAATCATAATTTGATTATTGTAGAAAGGGAAAAACTACACATTGAAGTGCTTTTCACAAAATAAAGAAAACACTACAGTTATGAATCGCCAAAGGATAATTTATTTATTGCTCATAGTTTCTAGTGTTAAGAGTTTGGTGTTCTTATTACATATTTATTTAGTTTGTTTTGTTTATTTGTTACAAGCCACAAGATATACAATGGCATATCCGTCATTTACGCCCAGCTGGTATCGAAACCCAATTTTTTGTGCTGTGAGCCATCAGACGTTGCTGACCCATTGAGGAGCTATAGCAATTTGGATTTCTAGTTTGTAATAAATAAACTGGCGAAATTATTAACAACCTTTGACGTTCGAGTTTATACATTAACTTTTACATAAATATAATTTGTAGTATTGCAAATACAGGCACATAAGGCCTATTGATGAAGTTGACCACCAGGTGCAGAGGCATTTGTTTAATTAATCAGCATTTATGTTTGAGATAATATAAATAATAAGATAAACATAATTGTTTCACACAATCGTAAAAATAAGTTTCAGCACTTTTACGTAAAACTGTATACGATATAGAACTTTAAAAACACTGCGAAAAGTAAAATAAACCGGAAATTTAATTTAAAACATTATGACAAGCATCACGGTGAAACCTAAACTACGCAAGCTGTTGTCTTTCCCTGTGTGACTTTGGTTATTAATGTGATTCATTTTAGCTACATGATTTCTCAGTCCATTAGGGTGCAGTTAATCGTTTAGAAATATAAGTAAATGAAAAAGGATGGTGCATTTTTATTTACTGTTCATTCAGTAGACGGGATATCTGTTTAAAGAACTGTATAGTAATAAAAAAGGAACCAAGCGTGGCCTATTGTAACGAAAACATGCAAACGAAGGGTTCATGGTTTTTATCACGTTGCTTCGATATCGCGTTTCTCTCTTGGAGATAGTCAATACTTTGAAAGTATGACCTGTCAATTCCCACTATTTGATTAGAGTATCCAAATAGTTGACGGCGGGTGCTATTACCTAAGTGTCTTGTCTCTGGTCCATCAATCCAAAGTTAAGGATCTTTAACGGAGACATCCTTCACGTAGCTTTGTACGAAATTCTAAAAACAGATGAATAATTAGTGCGCCAAATTAGGGAAGAACTGTATGACACATAGTAGTACTTAAATGATAAAAATGTGTCAAATGCTGATGTTCTGTTATCTTATATTTTAAACATACCATTTATATTTAGTATATATGTTATTGCCCCGGCATGGCCAAGTGTGTTAAGGCGTTCGACTCGTAATCCGAGGGTCGCGGGTACAAATCCCAGTCGCACCAAACATGCTCGCGCTTTCAGCCGTGGGGGCGTTATAATATGACGGTCAATCCCACTATTCGTTGGTAAAAGAGTAGCCCAAGAGTTGGTGGTGGGTGGTGATGACTAGCTGCCTTTTCTCTAGTCTTACACTGCTAAATTAGGAACGGCTAGCGCAGATAGTTCTCGAGTAGATTTGCGCGAAATTTAAAACAAACAATATATGTTATTGTGCACCTGAATCGTGGCCGAGACACTTTTTCTCCACTTCACCTATCCTGTGTATAGGTTTTTCTTAAAGTGACTGCAAAGCACGTTCATACCAACAGTATATTTCATGCTTTTCGCTATGATATGGGTCCACTTTGGTTAACTTGTGTTCAGGGTTGCTGATGAGGAGTGAAAGTTTCCTAAACTAGTTTAGCATAATAACACACTTTGTTCATAATGTAAGTTGAACTGGGCCTTTCTTGAACTTAGACTTCGAGATTTAACAATTTTCGGAATATTAGGTTTATTTATTTGGTGCTTACGATGTGAAACTTAATAGACACAAAACGTTGCTGCGAAACAAATTGATGCTTGGGATACATCAGTATACTTTAGAAAAGCGTCCGACTTTTGTGTAGTTTTAGATCTTGTTTCTTGTAAAATAAAAAAAAACGTTCACTCTTTGATCTCGCATTCTGTTTCTTTTCATTTTTTGTCATAAATTTCCTGAATGTTGTTTTTATTTATCTTGCAAATGTTTTACTCTATTTAAAAGATAACGTTTACAACAAAGCAAGCCATTTGAACCTGTTCAAAACAACACTCTAGGTTTCTCTTTGATTAAGATTTTTTCCCCCAGTTTGATATTTCTAATATAAAAACTACAAATGATAGTGAAGAGAGGTTGCTGTTGAGAATTGCAGACCAGACACCAGATTTCGATACCAGTAGTGGGCAGAACTCTAATAGCTCATTGTGTAGGTTTGTGCTTAATAACAAACAAACAAACTATCCTGACGAGAGTTTGTACTGATGAATGGGAAAGGTTATTTTGATGTATATCACCCTAGTTGCAGTAGTATTACTTTGCACTGAAGTCTGTCAAGCCACTAAAGTAACGAAAAGAATCACAACACCTTGATAAGCCAATATGGATTAATGATGTAATAATTTTTAATACTGAACTATGGAAAGAAAGTGATATACTAATCCAGGACATTTTCAAAAGGAAATGGTCATTGTTTTTCATTATCCCACAATAAAAATGTTTTGGGGTACTTAAAATTAAGTAACGATTGATTTAGCTTAGGGATGAAATTTTATGGACTTAATTCTGAGTTCCTTAGGCCTACAAACTGAATAATATGATGAGAAGTTTAGAAAAGTAGGTAAAATTGCAAACGGAATTGCTTCAAAAATCACACATTGCTTTCTAACTATATATTATTAAGATATACTATATACATATGCTTAGTTTTAGAGATATTTGAACATGTATAATTAAGTATTTAGCTTTAACAGATTTGTAAATTATATGGAGAACGTTTTAACTTTTATTATTTGCAAAAGATGCTTGTAAATGGCGCGTTTGAGGCGAAAAGCTTGTTTGTTTGTTTTGAATTTCGCGCAAAGCTACTCGCGGGCTATCTGCGCTAGCCGTTCCTAATTTAGCAGTGCAAGACTAGGGGAAAGGCAGCTAGTCATCACCACCCACCGCCAACTCTTGGGCTACTCTTTTACCAACGAATAGTGGGGTTGACCGTCATATTATAATGCCACCACGGCTGAAAGGGAGAGCATGTTTGGTGCGACCGGGATTCGAATCCGTGACCCTCGGATTACGAGTCGAACGCCTTAACACACTTGGCCATGCCGGGCCCATGAAGATAATGTATATTACAAGTTAGCTAGCAGAATGACAGCTAATTTCGTGTATCTATAATAGTACCAAGGTGAAAACATCGAAACATATGTGAAGTGTAGCTCATTTTCACGCGTTAAATAATTTAAAACATAATCTGACATTCTGTTTAAATAAGTAATAAATGTATTCATATTATGCTTTCCTGTTGATCAGATATACATTACTTGTACAGGTTAGCCAAACAGTAGTAAGACTTTGGTGCAGCGTAAGTCTAACATGTTATTTAGATCAGTACAGGAACACTTCTATTCCATTATCATTAATGTATATGTTAAATCTGTTTAATCAAGACTACTGTCAGGAAATACATTATTTCATACATGAACTAGAGAGCTATTAATCTTTCGAGCCATCTTATGCCACGAATTTTCAATTGATGAAACATAAAGTGATTAGAATTGAACTTAACCAATACCTAAGTTCGTTGGACCTAACTTTGTTTTGACTAAAATATATAATACAATACACTTTATTGCCATATAAGAATAATAAAACGTTAAAAACGTGCATTTATATTATTAATCACTCAGAGATAATGTATCGAGTCTAACAATTACTACGTCAAATTATCAATTACCAAAACAGTAATCGTATTAAATAATTAGCTTGGAGCTCCAACCACAACCGTTTTGTAGTTTTAAAATATTTTTATTTATTACTCTAGGTTTTTACGATCATTCCTGATGGTTTTGGTTCCCCAATAAAATGTATGTACCCATATTAGGGTAAATGCCATCTTAATTTTATAGTCAATGGATATTATTGGCAGGGTGGGATAAAGGTTAGTGAGCATTTTTTCTTGTAAAACATGTCTTCTTTGCACGTGTTTTGAATATTACTGATTTTCGTCTGCATATTTATTTTTCGTTAAAACGAATAAGGTTTTCTAAAACGCTATTACTACGTTCGTTTGCACCATATTTTGGTGTAATCAAAAATATAACACTCATACGACTCTGGTGGACTCAGCAGATAATCCGATGTTGCTTTGCTATAAGAAAAATGGGAAGACGTTTAATAAAAAAGCAAATTTATATTGTAAAACCTAGGATAAAGTCATTTTGAAAGGTGTTACACCTTCACAGAGCCAAAGAACGATACATATACAATAACTTCGTAAGAAACAAATTTCTGTTCAAAACACGAGTAACAAATAAGAATTCATGGTCTATGCGACACATAAAAAGTGAATAAGCATTTTAAAATGATGTTGTTACTTAAGAACAAATGAACATTTGTGTATAATACCTGAAACATAAACTTATTTTAACACTATGATATCAGTAGTGATGTTCATTTTATTTTTTAAATCAGTACGGATGTTTATTTTGACGCTATAATCAATACCCGTATTCATTTCAACACTACGATCAATACGGATATTCATTTAAGAGTTGCCTGTGAATGGATTAGAACAGTTTTTAAAATGATAGAACCAGCTCAGGTAAGTTGTAGTTAACGTGACAGCGCAAAGTCACGCACGTTCCACCGTGAGGAATCGAACCTCGGCTTTTATCTTTATAAATCTGTAAACTTATCGCTGATCCACTGGAGGGCTTCAGATTAGTAAATACAATAACACTTAGACTTTCAATCCAATCTCCCTGGTATTGAAGTTGAACCATTTAATCCGATAAATGACCACAGACTCAGTTACTAACAGAAGAGCATTTGTATCTCAGAACTGCTTGTATGGGTATTGACACTTACTGTAATGAGAGAACAACGTTTCGACCTTCCAAAAGTGTTCATACCCATACCAGCCGTTCTGAGATACATTTTTATTTCAAGTGGGTTTCTCTCATCAAGAAGAATATTTGGCTTGCGACACCTACCTACAGAAAAGCGAAACTTATACCAACATAGGCTTTTTTTTTTTGTAATCCTAGCAAACTTAGAGTAATTTGGCGAAGTGTATAGAAGGATGAAAAAATGTATTTTTATAAAAATAAACTAGAGTGGAAACACACTGCATCTATATAATCAGACATCAATATATGTTGGCAAACAGTGCCAGTAATATCTATCCGTTTTATTTCATGCTAAATGATGAGTGAATAACTCCCGATCCACTCTGTGTCACCATGATACTGTGTATTTGTAAGGAAGTAACAAGAACACGCACTAGCTCCCCTTATAGTTCAGTGGTAAGGTTGAAGGTTAATAACTCTAAAAGCCAGAGTTTGGTTTCTGTGGTAATCACAGAGCTGGTAGTTACATTGCGCTTGCCCCCCAGTGGCACAGCGGTGTGGCTGCAGACTCACACAGCTAGAAATCGGGTTTCAGTACCCGTGGTGGGCAGACCACAGATAGCTCATTGTGTTGCTTTGTTCTTAATTCCAAACAAACAAAAAGCATTGTACTTCTTTGCGCGGAACAACAGACAAACAAACACAAACCGTGCACACTTAATTCCATTAAATAAAACATAAATTACATTTTTTTCCGCGAGTATAATTATCTCGTCAACTGGTGAAAAATTTACGAATGTGTACAACAATAGCATGATGACCTCGATTCCCTTCGGTGGACAGGGCAGATAGCCCAATGTATATGGATGCCTCATGTAAAATGGGATCAATATGTTGTTTTAGATCTTCAGAGATGTGAAAAGAAGGTTTCGTTTTCTCAAAGAAATTAAACACGGTCTTTTGAATTGCAAATGCAGTTTCTGTTAGGAATAAAAACAAATAGAAAAAGCAATTAACATTAGTATGGCCCCGTGCAAAATCTCAAACCTTGAACCTTCCAAACACAATCGTACGGTGCCATGTTTGACCCCAGATCATATGGAAGCTTGAATTACTCATAAAAATAATGGTAACCCCCAACCCTGAAACTATTCCTCATTTGTGAGTGAGGAGAAATGTGGTAGCCAGCTTGGTGTGAAACTGTTTGTTAGGTTTTTGCATTTCCTAATTAAAGCTAGTAAAAATTTCAAACAAGGTAGATGTACGATTTAATAGAGTCATGATTTGTAAAATGATTCGTTATGCCTCTGAGGTGAAAGTCTAAAGGGTTGGTCTACATTATATGAAACATTTGGGAAGACAAATATGCCTAAAAACCTCGCACCAAATATGTCTCTAATTTACTAAAATAGTGAACTGTGAGATTTAGTTAATCAAGAAAGCAGATAGACTACTAACAAATTCTACCGAAAGCCCACAATACCGTCGTTACAAGTTTGTAGTAATAGACAGCTCAGTAGATCTCAAGGTTGTTCGTTTCAATGAAGATTATTTCAAAATAGCCCATACAAAAAAAGGAATATAAAATGATCCCATAGAGTCTGAAACTTCATCCAATAATTTAAAATTATTATTTGTACCAGAAGAGACATGTGAACTGGAATTATATAAAAGAAGGATGCCAGAAAGCAAAGGACGAACAGAGAGAAATTCTACAAATTGGATATCGAATCCATACCGAACCTCAAGGTGATAAATCATCCTTCAGTTGACATGTAATCTACTGCCACATGATATAAAATAGAGATCTGAAGCGTTTTCAAAAGGTTTGTTGCTAACCCTTAATAAACTTGAAACAGTTTGAGCGAGAGTTTAATATGAATGTGAAGGTGTCGCATCAAACTCCGAAAAAACAAAACAAAAAAGAAATATGAAAGATTCGAACTTATGTCAAGCAACTGCGAAAAAATAAACTTTCTATGGACAAAGTTTTAATTCCACAACAGTTTGTGCAACAGTCTTGAAAGAGACTGTCTGTTGAATAATATAAAACAGAACTGTTTCTTGTGAAGCGTAAAGTTAAACAGTAGGTCATTTGTGCCCTGCACATTTTAGGTATCGAAACCCGAATTTATTAGTGAACCACCGGAAGCATGAAGCAGTAACAAATGTTACTGTTCAGCTGTGTTGTATAATCATTAATAATGGTTTTTGTGTCGTAACAGTACCCTCTAATGTAGCAATAATGACTTACTTGGTAAACTATGATGTTCCAATCAAGCTTAATCAATAACACAAGTAGAGACTTTAAATATTCTCAGGTAGATTTCTTGTACGAGTGTAAATATACCGCTTAAACTTGGTGTGTGTGTTTTATTATAGCAAAGCTACGTTGGGCTATCTGCTGAGTCCACCGAGAGGAATTGAATCCCTGATTTTAACGTTGTAAATTCGTAGACTTACCGCCGTACCAGCGGGGGACCTTTATACTTGGTAATAACCATGGACGTTGTGTACAAAAGGTCATCACCACCCACCGCTAACTCTTGGACTACACTTTTACCCAGGTATAGTGGGATTGATCGTCACATTATAACGCCCCCACGGTTGAAAGAGCAAGCATGTTTGTTGTGACGAGGATTCGAACCCTCGACCCTCGGATTACGAGTCGAGTGCCTTAACTATCTAGGTATGCAGGACCTGACAAATAACCAAAACCCAACAAAGAGCTGAGAATAAACAAGGAAACAACAAGTCAAGGTTTCTGGGAATTGTAGGGCAAGAAACGGTTTCGTTTGGTTTGAATTTTGCACAAAGCTATACGAGGGTTAATTGCACTAACCGTTTTTAATTTAGCAGTGAGAGAATAAAGGGAAGACAGCTAGTTCCCGCCACTTGCCGCTAACTCTTGGGATAATCTTTTATCAATGAGTAGTGGAATATACCGTAACATTACAACTTCTCCACTGTTAAAAGGTCGAGCATGTTTGGTGGTATGGGGATTCGAATTCTAGACTCCAGATTACCAGTCAATCACCCTAACCACCAGGCCATGCTGGGACGACTTAAGTGGTGATGTTTGTTTCGTTAAGCACAAAGCTACACAGTAGGCTATTCGTACTCTGCTCTTCACGGGTATCGAAACAAACTTCTAGTTTTGTAAGTCCGCAGACAAGCTACTGTTTTACTGGGTGGGGTATTGAACATGGGAGCACTCTACTTGTTGCTATGTGACGTATGACCTGTAGTTCGATAGTTTTGCGACATTACGTTGCAGTAATACCGATGTAAATAAAAGTAGAATACTAAATAACCTATGGTTACATAAGAAAATACGGCCCGGCATGGCCATGTGGGTTAAGGCATTCGACTTGTAATCTGAGGGTTCGAATCTCCGTCGCTCAAAACTTGCTTGCCCTTTCAGCCGTGGAGGCGTTATAATGTGATAGTCAATCCCACTCTTCGTTGGTAAAAGAGTAGCCCAACAGTTGGCGGTGGGTGGTGACGACTAGCTGCCTTCATTCTTGTCTTATACTGCAAAATTAGGGACGACTAGCGCAGGTAGTCCTCGTGTAGCTTTGTTCTTAACTTCAAACAGACTCAATCTACAATTAATGGTAGATTTAAGATTATTTAGATTCGGTATTCTGTTAATTTGACTTCATTTGGGGGCCTGGCATGGCCTAGCGCGTTAAGACGTGCGCTTCGTAATCTGAGGGTCGCGGGTTCGCGCCCGAGTCGCGACAAACATGCTCGCCCCCCAGCCGTGGGGGCGTTATAATGTGACGGTCAATCCCACTTTTCGTTTGTAAAAGAGTAACCCAAGAGTTGGCGGTGGGTGGTGATGACTAGCTGCCTTCCCTCTAGTCTTACACTGCTAAATTAGGGACGGCTAGCATAGATAGCCCTCGAGTAGCTTTGTGCGAAATTCCAAAACAAACAAACAAACTTCATTTGGCTTTATTTTCTTAGTTTTACATTAATTTTGATAATAATTGTAAGCATCTGTATCTATGTAGGTATGCGGGTGCTCTCACTGAAGCCCAATAATAAATCAAAAGTCTTATAGCGCTAAAGATCTGACTTCGATACCCGCAATGAGCATTGCACAGAAGGCCAGTTGCGTTATAGTGAACGAACAAAGAAATCGTATGATCATGTTTATTTTTATGATGTGTTTTAGTATTAAAATATATTGTTTACGTTTTGAAGTCCAAGAATTGATCAATTTAGTATGTGTTGTATACACGTTAGTATGCTGTTTGTCATATACTTACAGGGCTGGTCATGTCGAATCTTACATCCCTCGCAAACGAAAACGAAACAATACGAATAACACAACAAAACTGTTTCAACCGTTAAGCCGTGCTTCCTTCATCAGTGCACCAGAACAACTGTACAACTTCTAAGTGTTTACTGTCGTTATCAACTCTTAACTCTGTCATGCAAGAAGTTGCTTGAATACAACTGTTGGCCAGGCATGGCCAGGTGGGCTAAGGCGTTCTACTCGTAATTTGAGTATCGCGGGTTTGAGTCCTTATCACATTAAACATGTTCGTCCTTTCAGCCGTGGGGGCGTTATAATGTGACGGTCAGTCCCATTATTCGTTGGTAAAAGAATAACCTAAGAGTTGGCGGTGGGTGGTGATGACTAGCTGCCTTCCCTCTAACCTTGCACTACTTAATTAGGGACGGGTAGCGCAGATAGCCCTCGTGTAACTTTGCGCAAAATTAAAAAACAAACAAATAATTCAACTGAATTGGTATCTTTATGGGGGTTTCACTGTATATTACAAGTCGAAACAAAACATGATATTTTACTTTTTCTTTGCTGCGGCACAGTAGCTCATGGAATGGCTCTGAGCTTTTTTTGTTTTTTTTTCAAGTACAAACTTTTAGACTCATAGCTCCATCTCTGGACCGATTTGAGATCTAATTACAGCCGTATTTACTGAAGATTCCCTCCTGTTTTGTTTTGTCTAAGAGATAAATCATTTATTCAAAGTACGATATTTTACACTTTTGGGTTTAACAAAAAAGTCATTCAAAGTAAAATATCTTATTTTTGTTTTTGGTTTAAGCAAAAATTCAAAATTTGAAAACTCACTCTTTCATTTAAAACAGAAGTTGCATATAAACAATAACATTTGTTACCCTTCTTTATTTCCTCTTTCCTAAAAGATATGTTTATTGTCTTCTCTGTTTTAGTAACTACTCTTGCAAATGCATTTCGTCCTCGAGAGAGAGTCCAGAATACATGAAACAGTCTTGTAGTTTGTAATTCTATATGTGACTTACACGCAAACACTGTCGTGAACGCCATTTAACCCATTTCAGATAAAATATTTCATGTTCTATACGTATAAATTTGTAGCTGTTTGCATTAACGTTCGAGTTATTTCATGCGTTTATAACCTTTTTCACAGGAAGTAAGACAGTTTAATGATTGCTATTATGGTATTTTTAAGTTTATGGAGCAAGTAACGCAAAGGACATTCTTGTTTGTGGAAGTAAGTGTTTTACAAAAGCTAAGGTACTCGTGTTAATTATCTTGTATAGGATATTATTATTTTTTTTTAAATTGTGTCAACTAATAACTTTATAAAATAAATTTTTATAAAGGAGACTAGAAATAACTTCACTTCTAGAGAAGATTAATGGCTAGTCTGTACTGTTTGTGCGTTGAACTTTGTGCAAAGCTACTCAAGGGCTATCTGCGCTAGCCGTTCCTAATTTTGGAGTGATAGCCTAGAGGGTAGCAGCTAGCCAATACCACGCATCGCCAATTCTTGGACTATTCTTTTAACAAATAAAAGTAAGTTTGACTGTCACATTATAACTACTCTCTCCTCCTATCGATCATCATTGCAATGGGTGACACATATGATAATTAAAACAAGGACATTTATTCCTCCTAACCCTAACATGGCGGACATTGGTAATTTCTTTCATCATTACTATGGGTCGTATATAAAATGAATGCACGTAAAAGTGATAAATTTTTTGAGTTTACTTCTAATGAGTCTCCCAGTAGTACGGCAATATGTCTGCGGACTCACACCACTAGAAACCGAGTTTCGATAACTGTGACAAGCAGAGCACAGATAACCCATTGTATAGCTTTGTGCTTAATTCCAAACAAACAAACAAACAAATAATTCTATTCTGACTTGAAGACGAAAGGCAGAAGACTTTCGAAACGTTGTCCTCTACACTTGTGTCTCCACAAGAGGCAGTTGCTGTCCATTCTACAAAGTTTCACCAATTCTAATGGACATTTATTTTGATTTGTTGGACGCTGAAAGAAAATAAGTTATTCTCTTAATACGTTTAGTGGGAAGCAATGGTCAAATTATTTTATTTACGTCTCTTCCAAAGTGAAGCGATTTCATATCCACTTGAATAATTAATTACGCCAAAGCAACCAGACTTGTCTCTTAACAGAATTTATTTTCTCGTCTCTTAGAAACAGTTATACGTATCTCTGCTTATTAAATTATAAACGCTAGAGTCTGGCACTGATTCTAGTCTCGCAGATATGATATATTGTAATATGCATTATGTGTCTATTAAATATTTAACCCACAACCCTGAAACCAACTGGCAGGAAATGTCTGTATAGGCCCGATATTCTGTACTCTACTAATATGACTGTTTTTGAAAATCAGAAACAGTTAGTGAAGTTTAGTATTATTTTTAATTATTTTATGAGGTTTATTCTTCATTTATTTCTTGTTTGGTGAAGAAGAGTGGAGTATCGGTGCTGTACTCACAGCGAGTATCGAATATGATTTTTAGCTGAACCATCAGAGGGAGAAAAGTAAAGTAACTAATGTGACGAGAAAGATAAGTAATAAACCTATTCAGGTGCCAAACAAGTCAGTTAACTATGTATGGTTTCACTATGTTAGCGGCCCGGCATGAACAAGTGGTTAGGGTGCCTGAAGGTCGTGGGTTAGAATCCTCGTCACAGCACATCATGCTCACCCTTTCAGCCGTTGAGGTGTCATAATGTAACAATCAATCATACTATTTGTTGAAAAAGTAGTAACCCAAGAGTTGGAGGTGGATGGTGATTGACTGCTTTCCCTCTACTCTTTCACTGGTAAATTAGGAACAGCTAGCGAAGATAGCCCTCGTGCAACTTTGCGCGAAACTCAAACTAAACCAAACTGTGGTAGCAGTTGTAGTTTTGTTTTATGATTGATTAAATAATACGTTTCGTGTCCTTCGTTGATACAGCGGTAAGTCTACGGATTTATTACGCTAAAATCAGGGATTCGATTTCGTTCGGTGAACTCAGCAGATAGCCCAATGTGGCTTTGCTATAAGAAAAACAAACACGTTTTGTTACCTATACACTGTTATTCAGTAATATTAAACACTTATTACAACTGGTATAACAGAGCACTGGTATCATTCGAAAAGGCGCTTTATCACGTAAGGAACAGCTTATGCATTATAAAAAAAAATCCAAAAAACTTTTATCAGATAAAAGAATTCATCAATCAGTTATTAATTTAACAAACTAAAATATTAATTATTGCTTAAGAAGAATAGTATTTATTTCGGAGCAAACAGAAACAAATTGAGTCCAATCACAGACATGTTTTATATAAATATACTGACATTTCTTAGAACTACTTTCGGGCAAAAATTATTCGTTATGGGTGTAACGTTTTATTTTGGTCAGGTTAGTTTATGCACCTAAATTTCAAACCTCTGGTTACATAATTATATTATATTATATATACTCTTGATATTTCACTTGATTTTTCGTACCATATTAATTATTTATCAATATGTATTACCGGCAGTATCGTGACTTTGGTCCTGAAAATGGAAGAAGAGATTCTGTAACTAGAGCATGAGTGTTATTTCATGGAAAATATTTTTTTTAAATGTTAAAATCGCAATACTGACTAGTGATCATTTGAATAAATTATTAAGAAACAAAAGTTTTACAATCTGTGTGGAACATTAATCTGTGTGGAACATTTCTTCGTCGTTGAAAAAGGGCGGGACGTCTCCGCCATGTCTCCCGTGTAAAATCATAACTTATTTCAGAGTGTTTTTCGTTGTTGTTTTAAATTAAGCACAAAGTTACATAATGAGCTACTTGTGCTCTGCCCACCAAGGATATCGAAACCCGGTTTTTAGCGTAGTAAGTCCGTGGATATGCCGCTGTGCCACTAGGGGCCTTTTTTTAGATGGGCCAGTATATTACTGTTATTAGGACTTTCTTTCAGTTTCTAACTTGACTGCTACAGCTCCACTCATTCTAAATTAATGTTTTCAAAAATGCTTAAGTCCTTCTTAAGCATTTATTAAAATGTTTCATATGGAATTTCAGCTACATCTGGGTTACTTAACCGCGTGGAAAGTGCTGGACATAGAGATCGTGAAAGAACTTAAGTGATGACGCTGAAGTTGAAAACATACAACAACTTGTGATTATATAAATGTTCAAGTGAAAACTTATAATAAACCAGCAAATATTTAATATGTACATATAAGTGCCTTTATTTCACTTTTAGAAATATATATATAATATTTTTACTGAATTCATTTGGAGACTTTCTTGAAGTAGAATCAAGTTCTTCCAAGTAGAAAAATCACATGTAATTAACAAAATTTGATGACTGCGCAAATTGTTGTCCTGCGTTTGATAAATGACAGAAACTAAAAGGTAAGCTTTTCTCACTATTTCTGTCTGTAGTTCACAATCACGTACTTATTTGCAGTCCGTACAGTGTAATTAATTACGGTGAGATTATTTTTGTATATGAGATATAACTACAAAGTATCCGTAATGAGATACAGACGTGTATTCACGGCTAAATATATCGTATAAAAACAACGAAAGTTATGTAATTGAAACCTTAAAAATAACATTGACTGTATTAACCATGGTTCGCGTATTGTTTTTTAATTATTTATTTTAGAATTATCTTTGTTTTCTTTTTATAGCATCGGAGCTGAAGACAAGGCATAGATATCTTTCGTTATCCTGTTATTTCCACTTCAAGATCGCTACTCAGTGGACGTCTTCCATATTGAACATCAATACGATGTTCAAAGCAGATTAATTTCATTACATCTGATTTTGAAAGCTTCTTTGGTCAATGGATTTAACGACTCATCCGTTCCTTTTAAGCTGTTCTTTAAGCTTTTCTGTGTACCATTTGGAGTATTAAAAGTCAGGCCACCTCACATCTGACTGACAATAACTTGTCATTAATATCCTTAGGAGATTCTGAAGTGTTTATGTGCCATGAAAACCCTTTGTTATTCTACGTTTATCCCTCGAGAACGTATCATTAATATTTTAGGAGATTCTTAAGTATTTATGTGTTATTAGCATGCTTTTGACATTGTACGTTCAACTGATAAAAACGCGTTTCTTGTTTTGAGTGAAACTCAGAAATCAATTTTAGAATACATTTCTTTTAACACTATTGCGCTTCTACAGGTTTTGTTTACATAGGTTTGGTAAACGTATGTATGGCAAAAAAAAGTGAAACATGGCTGACACCAAATCCTCTTCGACTGGGCCAGTTGACAATGGTCATTCCAACCAGGAGACCCCACGAATTCCTATTTCTCTACGTTGTTGTAACATGTTGTTTAATATTTTGAAACTCCAGCGCTTTTCCGATAATGACACAGAGTATCTTTATCAGCGATATTTCTTCAACATAAACCAGCGTCGACTAACAGCCTTATTGTTCTTGTTGATTAGCATCGCTCTGGTGATGGTACTTTTGAATTACGCACTAAGCGGTCGAGATTCCCTCCTGCATGGCTATACGTTTGGCGTCATGATTGCTTTGTACATAATAATGGCTATTGTTAGCGTTCAAAGCTTCTTTAACCAAATATATCTTCTGATCTTCTCCTATACCCTGCTCATAAATTTCTTCATCATCGTCATCCTGATGGTTATGGACTTGGACGCAACTATTCCCACCGTTAGTATCTGGTGTACGTCCTTCTTTATCTACCTGAATTACACCTTCCTGCAGTTTCGCATACAAGAGGCCTTGGTGTATAGTATGTTGCTGGCCATAGTCCAGGTGGCGTGCTCAGCTGTAGTTAACTTTGGCAGTCATCTTTTGTGGAAGCAGGTGAGTGAGCTTAGTTTTATTTTTCCATTGATTGATAATCCATTAATATTTTTACCATATGGTAGAAATATATGTACTACACTAATAACTAAGAAAATAATATTTTAAAGCTATCTCATTTTGAACAATAAGCTATTGAATAAGGAAAAATAAGAAAAGAAGAGTGTTGGTCATACAGTCACTATCATGTGTCCATGTCTTTTACAAAACTCAGTGACTCAATGACAGTTGTATTTGGGATATTCATGCAAAGCTACGAATATTTGCTTTAGCTGTCCCTAATTTTGAAATCGTAAGATAGAGTAGAAGTAGCTATCCAAGAGTACTCAACTCTGGGACATTCTGATTTATTGGTAAGCTTGACTACTACCCTTATATCGCAGCTGCAGCCCCAAAGTGCAGAGAATGTTTTAGTCGTAACGAGATACGAGCCATGAATTGTCGAATACACCGTTTGGTTCACTGACCAATGGGGTAGTCCTGGCCCCTCATGGAATAATGGTAAAACGAAAATTTTGAAACTGGCCTTAAGACTATTGTGGCTTTTTACTTTGTGTTTTAGTCATATTTAGGATTACAGAAAAAAATTCAAGGTTGTTACATAGCTTGACCACAAGGTGATTTAGGTGTATAAAAACTCCCTCGTAAGGGAACAAAATTCAGGAATTGGAACAACCACAGAGAATGGGCTTCACCGACTAGTTTAGTTTGTTTTATATTTTTACAGAAAGCTTCACAAGAGCTATCTGCTCTTGTATCTTTTAATTTTGAACTAATAAACTAAAGGTTATTAGTGTATTACCAATTGGTAGCTGCTAGTCAGCAGCATTTACCATTAATATTTGGGCTACTCTAATGGAATAGCAGGATCTAACCATCATTCATGTAGCACAAAGAGCTCGAAAGAGTGGAGCGCGCTTTTTCTTTATTGAGTAACGGGACGTGAACATGGACTCTTGAAATACAGTGTGGTACGTTAACCACTAGGTCCTGTCCTTCTCGAAACGCGTGTTGTTATAAGGGCGCCAAATTCATGCGATTTAAATATAATAATATAAATATAACTAAGTACAAAATTTCAGTTTTCAAAGTAAAATCAAGATGCTGACAAATCAGAGGAGAACTGGCATTGTAGTAGCCGAGCAACTATATCATGTTGAGTGTCATGCAATAATGGCATGTTGCAGCAGTTGGTATCAGATGCAACTCAACAGACAATTTCGCAACTCGCTTAATCAGTTTCAATCAGCAGATTATCAAATCAGGCCAAACGTGCGATGTATTCCGTAATGAGCATTCTGTTCATTCTTTAAAGTCACTTTCATTAACAGTATTGGGTAGAATGTTTAATATATCTGTTTTTACTATTATTTTGTTATTATTATATTCATAATATGGTGAAAGATACGCTGCTATCTTTCCTATTTGTATGCCTTACAATAATCCTTAGGTGGATCAGTGATAAGTTTAAGAGCTTATAATGCTAAAAATCGGGTTTTGATACTTATAGTAGGCACAACACAAATAGACTATTTTTGTTTGTTTTGTTTTTAATTTTGCGCAAAGCTACACGAGAGCTATCTGCTCTAACCGTCCCTAATTAAACAGTGTCAGATTACCCACCGCTAACTCTTGGGCTACTCTTTTACCAACGAATAGTGGGATTATCGTCATATTATAATGCCCCCACGGCTGAAAGGGCGAGTATGTTTGGTGCGATGGAGATTTGAACCTGCGACCCTCAGAATACGAGTCGAGCGCCTTAACCACCTGGCTATGCCGGGCCCGTTTTTAAATGAAGTTTATGTTTTTTAACAACATTCATCTAAAAATCTGCGCCTTTTCGTTTTAACTTAGTACGTACTGCGCAAGCTCTAAAAGTTTTAATCCCCTTTTTTTCTGTCGAGAATTTATAAAGTTCGTGAAGGCATTTTTATACCCTTTATTTGGTTCGTAGAAAAGAAGCAAAGAGCTCAACGTTATCCAAATAATTCATGTGGAGATAAACTATGTGGCAAATGCCATCTTGCCATTACTTAGACATTCAGGATTACGTAAGACGCCTTCTCGTCAATAACCTGAACTTTGCATTAATTGTTTCTACTTTTAGGCTGCAAAACGGTTAAAAGGCAAACATCTCTTGTTCTAGATGCTGATGAAAATATTAGTAAGGAAATACAGTCTTTGAATTTCCATAGGTATAAACAGTGTACCATTTTTCTTTCCTTATCTCTTGAATAATGGATTCTTGGAAAATATAAATGGCAAGAAAAGATCCTCGTAATGTTCTCTTTTATATTTAATATTAATAAAGGAATCCATCACTTACTGTTTATACTTTTTTTGGGATTGATGTAAGTTGAGCACAAAAACAAAATCCATCGCTTTAAGAGACACACTTTAAATAATTCGTAAATCAAAATAACTGCAGTGCAACAAGTATTTTTATATTCTAAAAATCAAATATCAGTCCCAACTTGTCTTTGTCTTCATAATATGTTTGATTTTTAAGATATTTGGGATTCGCAGAAAGTTTATGGGAACAAACGCAAAGTATACTTAGTGTACATAAAATCAGATACATAGCTGTCTCGAAAGTGGCTACCTGATAGTCAAAACTTAAACGAAACATCAGCTTAAAAGTCATGAATCTTGGGTTTTTCAGTTTATACATAATGGGTTTTAACCAAACTGACATTTATAAATGTGAAGTATACACACATTTTGAATACTATTTTTCAAATTCTTATGTTAATGTGTTACTTTCATGGCCCGGCATGGCCAAGCGTGTTAAGGCGTGCGACTCGTAATCTGAGGGTTGCGGGTTCGCATCCCAGTCGCACCAAACATGCTCACCATTTCAACCGTGGGGGCGTTATAATGTTACGGTCAATCCCACTATTCGTTGGTAAAAGAGTAGTCCAAGAGTTGATGGTGGGTGGTGATGACTAGCTGCCTTCCCTTTAGTCTTACACTGCTAAATTTGGGACGGCTAGCGGAGATAGCCCTCGAGTAGCTTTGCTCGAAGTTCAAAAGAAACAAACAAACAAATCACAGAAGAAATGAGAACATTCTGGAAGCTACCATTTGGTAAATCTTAAACTTGTTACATTGTAAGAAATATTAAATACAGTGCACAGTTTTAATAAGGACGTTTACGAAAAGGTACGCAGGTACTAATATAAAGAAATATTTACTAAAAATATGTGAGCTCATTTTTATGACGCCTGCAACTGGTCTAGTTAAGCTAAAAAACGTCGATATAGCTTGAAACTGCAGTGCTCAGTTCAATATGTAATAGCAATTGGTAATTCTCTATGAGCTCAGTAATTCAGCCGTACGTTTTCACCATTATAAAGATCAAATCTGGGAGGTTCGCTTCCATGCGGTTGACAGAGTTAGGTTCCCCACTGCGTTGCTTTGCATTGAAACAAACAAACAAACAAATAAATAAAATAAAATATTTTTCAAGTATATTTTCAGTTACACTACACCAGTCCTCCGCTGGTACAGCGGTAAGTCTACGGATTTACAACGCTAAAATCAACGGTTCGATTCTCCTCGGTGGACCCAGCAGATAGTCCGATGTGGCTTTCCTATAGGAAAGTATACGCACACACACTACATCAACTTGAACACAGTTTGATTGTTATATATCCTCCAATCCTCTTTCTTTATGCTGAATATAACCAAGTTGTATATAAATTGTTTATTCAACTAGTTGCTGTTACTTGTAGGTATGCACACCTGTTGTTTGTTAGCATAAATATTAATACACAGACATTAGTTCCATCAGAAGTACTCAAAATCCTGCAAACTACAATAATTAATAAACTGGTAGATCATAATCTTTAACAAATAACACACTAAATGTTGCAAGATGTGGCTAAAGTTAAATCAAAGACATTGGTTATTATAAAATGAAATGTACAAATCATATAGAACATAAGGAGAAACTTACTTCACAGCGAGATGCCTGCAGGGCTTTAACACCCGTGACGGGCTGAGCACAGTTAACCTTTTGTATATTATTGTGTTTAGTAATAGACAACAGCATGCTAACTATTAGGCCACGCCCGATCCATTTATTTAAGTGAAAACTTAACTAAAGAGAACAACTGGGTTATATTCAAATGTATATATCTTGCCATATCATTTTTATTATTGTTCATATTGGCGTCACAACCGGTTCCTCATTTCCATTATATAATGCTGGGATTGACCTAGTGGTTAGCTACCTTGGACTGTAAATCCGAGAGCTTATGATTCATGATTCATTTACATGGGCCCCGCATGGTCAGGTGGTTAGGACGCTTGACTCGTAGTCTAAAGATCACGGTTCGAATCAGCGCCACACCAACCACACCTTTTACCTGTGGAGGCGTTATAATGATACGGTCTATCCCGCTACTCGCTAATAAAAGAGTAGCCCAAGAGTTGGCTAAATTAGATAGCCCTCGTGTAGCTTTGCGCGAAATTGAAAACTGTAAAACCGTTGCCGTGACAACTCCGCACTTTAAAGGGGAAGTGGTACGTTGTCAGAGTGATTGTCAGGGAAGAGTAACCTATAAGATAACAGTTGGTGCCTTTGACTATCTGCCTTCCCTTTAGTCTTTCAATTCAAAATTAGAAGTGGCTTATGTGTACATAGCCCTTTATGTAGCGCGAACGTTCTGAAGGAAATAAGCAAACCCGTTAAATATTTCATACCTCTAATCTTATTGAAAGTAAGATAATTTAATACTTATTGATCACTATAAACGAACTTCATGTCACAAGTATGGAGCCCATCTTAAAAAGATTAAGCATCTCCAGTCTAGAAACTTTAGAATGTGAAATTCTGAGAGAAAAATAAAACTTTATTTGCAAAAGCTATTTTGGAATTTGGTACTAGTAAGTATTATTTCCAGTTTTCTTAGTTTGATAAAGATAAGCTGCTTAAAGATGCTAAAGAAGATTTTAAACGTAAGGTGTTTAAACTTAAACTACATATTTTTTCGATCCTATTCATAAAAGTGTAACACCTGCCACAGGAGATAGCCCAACATACTGATGTGGACCCCTCCCAAAAAACAAAACAAAAACCATCAATCATCCCGAAAAGGTTTGAGTTGTTTTGATTAGACAAATATAAAACGTTAGGCACTAGTTTAGAGGTCAAGATCCGTGACTTGACCCGAGAACACGAGTGCCAACACGGAGGTTTAACTTGGTAAAGTGAAACAACATAACAATAAAATATGCTTGAAATGTTTTAGATGTGGATGTGATGGTTTGAAAGTAGCGATTAAACTAAGCCATAGGTTGAATGAGGGAAGAACTTATTTGAAGATATCTCAATCAGTGATGGTTTGAGAGTAACGATTAAACTAATCCATAAGTTGGACGAAGGAAAAACTTATTTGAAGATATCTCAATCAGTGATGGTTTGAGAGTAGCGATTAAACTAAACCATAGATTGGATGAGGGAAGAACTAATTTGAAAATATCCCAATCAGTTTGACAAACCAGCTGAATTGGAGGTTCCTTAATTAATTACTCCATTGACAATGAGACAGAAGAATGTGGTGGAAGGGCCATAGTAGTATCGTCATCTTCAAAAGGGAGAATGGAATTATATAAAAGAAAGTAATAGTTTCGATACTGTGTGAAACTAATGGCACAGTAAAGCTCAAAGATACAATGTTGAAACTTAAGCAGATATACGAATTATATGATGACTTCCCTGGCGATTTCCAAAATTAAAATTGTCATTTCTGCATTGAAAAGGAAATATAAGGATGATATAACATCCAGTACGGTACCATCATAGTATAATTCATATAAATTTTGTCATGTCTCATTTTCATTAATATTTGTTGTTTTTTCATTTTTATTTTCCTTTTAAAAGTTGTGCTGAGTTTCATTCATCGAGATTTATCGAAATAACCCTAAATAACCGGTTTCTGGGATGACCCCTTGTTAACCATCCTAGGCTCAGTACTACATGATAATGAGCTGGATCGTGTGGCATATGTTCAAAATACACTATCTTAAAGTTAAGTTACACCTTCGCATTCACAGACGAATATCTGAAAAACACAGAACTGTACTAAAAAAAATTAACTTTCTTTGTATCAAATTGCGTCACCAATTATATTTTTTCAATAAGAATTTTACAATGTCTAAAACACTTTGAAGTTAACATGAGTGATTGAGTGTTTATTAGTTTAATTTTGTTTATTCGGTCTGACAGGATTAAACAAGAGTAGGCAATGCAAGGTGTTGACTATCTGCTTTCCATCTGGTTTATCGATTTATAATTATGGATGGTCGGTGCAGATGGCGATTAGTACAACTAAACTTTGGACGAAATAGAACAACAATAAAAAAACAGCTAAAGTCAAATAAACCGAATAAAATAAGAGTAAAGTTGCCAAGCACCATTCTTAACAAATTTTCACTAAATTAACGAAAACTCATTTGCTTTTATTGCAAAGTTACACAGTGGAATGTGTTCGCTGTTTTTGCCACAGGGATCGGACACGAAATTCTAGTTGTAAAAGCCTGACGCGTACTGCTCAGCGCCAACTAGTGGCATAGCGTTATGTCTTCGGGTTTATATTTCTAAACACCGAGTTTCGATACCTGTGTATGGCCCGGCATGGCCAGATGGTTAGGGCGCTCGAGTCCTAATTTGATGGTTGTAGATTCAAATCCCCCCGTCATACCAAACATACTCGCCTTTTCAGCTATGGGGGCGTTATTACGTGACAGTCAATCCTGCTATTCTTTGGTAAAAGAGTAGCCCACGAGTTTGCGATGGGTGGTGATGACTAGTTGCCTTCCCTCTAGTCTTACATTGCTGAATTAGGGACGTCTAGCGCAGATAACCTTCGTGTAGCTTTGCGCGAAATTCAAAAAACCAAAAACAAAGAAAATTGATACCCGTGGAGGGCAGAGCGCAGATAGTCCTATATGTAACTTTGTGTTAAATAACGATTAACAACAACTATTGCTCAGTGCAGCGGAGGTGCTAATGACAGTTTGATTTAACACTTAAAATGGTTTTTATCCCAATGTTACCGTACAAAATAAACGAAGGTATTGTATCTATATGATTTTGTTACAGCTTCTAGCTAGTTCTATACTCTACGTAGCAATCAACATAGCTGGTACCTTCTCTCATTTTCCAAGTAAAACAGCACAGAGACAAGCATTTCTGGAGACTCGCCAGTGTATTGAATCTCGTCTTAACATTCAACGAGAAAATCAGAAACAGGTATTGTACCTCATATCTTAGTAAATTATATGTTTTAATTTTATTTTTTACACATTTTTAAAATACGTTTTTCTTGGGTTTGTGACATTATTTATAAGCATATTTTATAGTTCAGTCCAAAATAACTAACACTGTGGGTAAAGGACATTGTCTATGCCTACGGTTACAATAACTAATTAGCATCAGTGTTAAAACCGAAAATGTACTCAACTTTAAGTGTCGATGATCAGCAACAGTGTTTTAAAACATGCCAATTCGCTCCTTCACCTTTACCATGCTTCTTTCTTTTTATCTGGTTAAATCTTTTCAACTTGTGAAACAGAATAATTGTCTATAAATGTAAAGAAAACTGTCAATATGTCTGATGCTTTCTCATCACAAGTCCGAGCGAGAAATTGCTGGGTGAATTTCGAAAAATTTGACAGAAGAATTCAAATAAACCCAAAGATCGAGTCCACATGGATAAGCAGTCGAGTAAGCGGTTCGAGTTCGGTGGTCTCTAAAAATGAGAGTGACGTTTATTTCCGCGCGTAGTTCGGGTATCTTTACTAATCCCTCACGCATACGAAGTCGTTATTTAAAGTCAACGAAGTAAATAGTCTGCGATTGGCAGCTTTATTTGTTAGTTCCTTTCAGTGGTACAGCGAAATGTTTGCGGATTCACACCGCTAGAAACCGATAGATCACATATAGCCTATTATGTAGCTTTGTGGTTAATTCCAAACAAATACTTGTTAATAGTTATTAAAAAGAAAATAAATCACAATGTGAACTCTCAGGCTATGGCCCCATCAACCTCTTAAGTTATTCAAGTTACTAGAAAAAGACTGCTGTCTCAAGTTGATGTATTCAACTAGAAACTTGCAACTTGATTGTCACGTTATGTTTCTTTGTTTTGAATTTCGCGCAATGCTACACGAGAGCTATCTGCGTTAGACATCCCTAATTCAGCAGTATAAGACTAGAGGGAAGAGAGCTAGTCATCACCACCCACCACCAATTCTTGGGCTACTCTTTTACCAACGAATAGTGGGATTGACCGTCACATTATAACGCTTCTATAGCTGAAAGGGCGAACATGTTTGGTGCGACGGGGAGACAAACCCGCGACCCTCTGAATTACGAGTCGAATGCCTTAACCACCTGGCCATGTCAGACCTGGGATATAAGTATAACCAAATATATTTATCATCAATGCTGACCTGGGTCCTAAAATTGAAAAAAATATATGACTATTATTTTAAAATTTCTTTTGAATATTTGAATAGACTCTTACGTTATATCGGAGATTTTCAATTAAATTAAAATTGCAAAAAGTTAAGAGAATTTTTGTCACGTGTTTTTGCAATCAGCAAGGTATCCTTAGCGGTAGAGTCTCAAAGCCTGAAACTGTAACCGATTAAAACAGGTGCCTTAAAGTTTTATTTGAGATAAAAACTAGAATAAGTGTTGGCACAATGTATTTGTGTAGAATGAAATTACGATTCGAGCACCCTAACCACCTGGTCATGCTGTATGAAGTATTTCTCCTAGTTCCACTACCGCGAATCGCATCCAACAGATTTTAAAGTACATCACAATCTGTTGTTCGTATTTGGCTTATAAAACTAAATCCAATAAAGATCCAAGTGATTATATTAAAAAAATTACTTGAAACTAGTCACTAATACGTTACGAATCTCAAACTCCATCTATGCAACAAGGATACAAATTTATCCTACGAACTCTATCTATACAACAAGGATATAAGTTTAGATTTAATATTCGTGAACTTAAGTTGGAAATTTCATTTTTAATAAATTCAGTTCAATAGCTTTAAAATATTAATAGTCTTTTATTGCTATCGGAAAAAATATCCGATTGTTTTTCAATAATATGCTTAAAATTGAGAATAATGAATGTTCTTATAATCCATAAAACTTTTGTTCATCTTTTCACGAAAAATAAAATCCTCGGTGCCTTTCGTCTGCCTGTGTAATACCTGTTGTATCTATAAAACTTTCTTCTAATAATGAAGAGCAGTATGTTTCTTGTACATATTAGGCTTACGTCTCTCTTGCGTGAAGTATGGTTGGAAAGTCACTTACTGGGAGTTTGTTTTTTTATATTTAAATCTGTTCATTTTCTTCACAGGATCTTTTAGCTTTCTTACATGAACGAAAAAGCCAATAATAGTAACAAGTTAATTAAATATTTTCGTAAGGACAAGCACGATCAGTAATAGAAGCTCGATACCAGTTAATATGCAGGTAGTGTCTCTTCGCAATTCATAAAAAAAAAGGTTAAAAGGGTCCATAAAAATAAAATGGCGGACGTTCGAAGTTTGGCTAGAAAGGAGTCGACTATATATAAATGGAGTTTTACACATATAACTAATTGTATGCAGACTGTGATGTTGTTTAAATGTTTAGACTTTTTACAGTAGTATTTTTACAGATTTTTACAAAAAAAAGATAATATACAAATGAGAAAAATAATAAAAAAGGCTATCATCTCCACAGCTTTTACTACAGTGCCAAATCTAAAGTTTAGAGTGTTCAAACTAATTATTTACAGAAAAAACATCTCGATACATTATACTTAATGACATAACAAATCATCTAAGTAAATGTCGATGGCTGAAATACGGGAATCAAAGGTTCAAGGGACTCTTTTGTACGTAGATGATGCGAAGTGATACATTACTGTGAATGTCATATTAAAGACAGTTTCGTGGAAAAACTAAGAAGTAAGTTGTCGTATAGATGCTTCCTACCAAACATACTCGCCGTTTCAGCTGTAGGCGCGTTGTAATGTGACGGTAAATCCTACTATTCATTGGTAAAAGAGTAGACTAAGAGTCTTTCACTATCAGTGCGGCTAGCTCTTCTGTAGTTTTGTGCGAAATTCAAAACAAACAAGTATAGATGTTTGTTTTATTTTTGTTTTGTGTGTTTTATAATGCACGAAATGAATTTAATTTAATCAAATAATTGAATATTTTAAAATGTTATACATATAGGAAGTCACATTCAAATGAGCATCAACTCATTTCGTCAAATGATAACTTTAAAATGTTATACATATAGGAAGTCACATTCAGATGAGCACCAACTCATTTCGTCAAATGATAACTTTAAAATGTTATACATATAGGAAGTCACATTCAGATGAGCACCAACTCATTTCGTCAAATGATAACTTTAAAATGTTATACATATAGGAAGTCACATTCAAATGAGCATCAACTCATTTCGTCAAATGATAACTTTAAAATGTTATACATATAGGAAGTCATATTCAGAGGAGCACCAACTCATTTCGTCAAATGATAACTTTAAAAAAGTTAAACTCTACGTGACAGTTTTGCATATTGTTTTATCTATGGTTTTCAATATAATACGTTATTTTACTTACTTAAATATCAATTTGCAACCTTTAGTAAATTCTTCTATTTCGAAGCTCACGTTTATTATGTACTTTGTACACCGATATTAACTTCGTTATTATTTGATTATGTGCTTCATGAACCGATATTAAGTTGCATATGATTGGCATGGCCAAGTGGATTAAGGCGTTCGACTCGTAATCTGAGAGTCGCGGGATCGAATTCTCGTCGCACCAAACATGCTCTCCCTTTCAGTCGTGGTGGCGTTATAATGTGACGGTTAATCCCACTATTCGTTGGTAAAAGAGAAACCTAAGAGTTGGCAGTGGGTGGTGATGACTGGCTGCCTTTCCCCTAGTCTTACATTGCTAAATTAGGGACGGCTAGCGCAGATAGCCCTCGTGTAGCTTTGCACGAAATTCAAAACAAACAAATTGTTATGATTATGTGCTTCATACACCAATATTAACTTTGTTATGAAATCTTTGATATTTAAAATGTAAGTGACAATTCTAGGAAGTTTTATATAGCTATATTTTGATTGTGATAAGAGTAGAGAAATAAACACCTTATTTTTATTCTTACTGCGTTAAACTAATCCTCATCTTTGGTCTGAATACATTAATCAGAGGTTCGTTTCCCCTCGGTGGACTTAGCAGATAGCCCAATATGGCTTTGCTTTAAGTGAAACACCCATTTTACTAATTTCTTAAGTCATTTGTCAATCAAAGTACTCATCCATTTTAAAAATTATTTTGAAGACAATGGTTGCTGTTACATAAATGACATTTTCTACGTTGACGACCCATACAGACGATTACTTGATGTTTTTAATCTAGGAACGTCTCTTGCTGTCAGTTCTACCGAGACACGTTGCCATGGAGATGAAGTCTGATATTGCCAAGAAGCCTCAGGATACGATGTTTCATAAAATCTACATTCAGAGACATGAGAATGTCAGGTAAAAAAAAACACAACAAAAACGTTATGTCACAAGAAGCTGGTTGGCTGGAATAATTAGCCCTGGGGTGGTTAGAATATTAATTATTTCTTAATTTAGTTTTATTTGCTTCTGTGAACACATCTATTGTAGAGATTCTGAACTCTTTACAGCATCAGAAAGGTATCTTCATATTCATAAGAAAACATATTGGGACGAATTAAAAATGATTGGATAGAAAAGGTGAAACATGTGTCCAGTTATTTGATTAAACTCATGTTTGCTATGCCGCATAAGCTATGATTTAGTGGACAAAGGTATCAGCAAGTATATTAATATATTATGGAGTTACATTCCAGGATATGGTTCATCCTACACAATATTAAGGTTGTTTTTGTTTTGTTTTTCGCTCCTAGCATTCTGTTTGCAGACATATGTGGATTCACTTTGCTCGCGTCCCAGTGTACTGCCGAGGAAGTGGTAAAGATTCTAAACGAATTATTTGCTAGATTTGACAAACTTGCAGCAGAAAACCATTGTCTACGAATCAAGATACTGGGAGATTGCTATTACTGTGTTAGTGGAATACCAGAGCCTCGGCCCGACCACGCCCACTGTTGTGTGGAAATGGGACTAGACATGATTGACGCCATTGCGTGAGTTTTAATTCGTCAAAAGCAAGTTAGACAAATCAATTTCTAAATTAACATATGTTCTTTAATACTGAAAACATATTTTTATCACTTTTTTTTCAATATATGCATTTAAAACTCGAAGTTAAATAGCCCCATGACTTAATATATTATTTAGCACTTTTGTACAATTTGTTTTCCTGAAATACAGGTATAAAATAACGACATTTCACAAGTTAGATTTATCTACTGTGTAAGATTATTAGGTATACATAAAATAAGATAAGTATTAAACGTTTAACGCCTTTGAATTTAAACTACGTATCTAAGACAGTATTTCTAGCCTTACAATTTTGATTTTACTGACAAACAGTAATATTTTTATTGATATCATTAAAATAAGCGTATATACTACTTATGAATATACGGACAGAGTTAAAATTTGACTTTTGCTGACGGTCTGTTCAGTTCCAGACCGATGACAAATCTGACCTAAGGTCAAGCCAGTTGTCGAAGGTTAAAGGTTAAAGTGACTTATAACTTTACTTATTTTGTGAACGTTCTTTAAATACGAATTCTAAAAAGTAAGCAAAATTAAAATTGATGTTTGTATATACGTTTTTGTTTGAGAAAATTCAGCGGGAAAAAGTATTAGAGAAAAATGTAACTTTGAAGGTGTTTAGTTTCTAACATCTAGCCCCCTGCTAGTACAGCGGTATGACTCCGGATTTACAGCGCTAAAATCAGGGGTCCGATTCCCCTCGGTGGGCTCAGCAGATAGCCCGATGTGGCTTTGCTGTAAGAAAACGCACACACACTCCAACATCTAACGCTTTGTTATGATTAAACGCAAATAAACGTGATTTAACTGCATGGTAAACATTTATCAGCATAATTGGAGTTTTCTCTGTGGTAAAGCTATTTTCTTCACAACATATTTCAGTTTGAAAAAATAATAATTCTTCTTCCCTTACGTATTGCGACCCAGATTCGTTTAATATCGTAAATTGTTTTCTTATTGGAAGTTCATATAACCATGACCATGTACGACGAAGAAATATTTCAGTATTGCGTTATTTACCATCAGAAAAATGACAATTCTTTTTCCATCGACCATATGCTCACCAAGAACAAGTAATATATTTATGTGTGTGTATGTGGCTGCACTGCCACCAGAAAGTTAAAACAAAACCTGTTATGGAAGTTTAACATCCATATTCACTTTAGGAAAATAAGTTTATTTTTATCCTTTCTTGTTGGTGTCCTGTTTCAAAGTTATTGATAATTTAAGTCCTGCTTCAAACAGTAAACTTTGTATATTTAAAATAAAGGTGCTTGTAAAAATTGAAAATAACAAAAAATGTGCAATAGAAAAAAAACAACAATGCGAAATAGAGCACCAAAGATCACGAGAAATGTTCTTTCATACATTCATTGAAGAGAAAAAAGAACATTCCGCTCAGCATTTCTATCATTACTGTTTATTATAAACCAAATAAATATTTTTAAAATCACTTGAAAATATTATAAACAAAACACAGGTAGGCTTGGAATATATAATGACATAATTTTGGTATCTACAGCCACGTGGGTGTGGTAGATACAACGCACTTGATATGTATTAGAAATGTATATTTACGACAATGTTAATTATTTTTGTTTTTCTTTTTTTTTAATAAAAATTACGGAAATTTAATAACGAAAAAGGAAAAAAAAATCTCTTTACGAGTAAGGTGAGACCAGTCTTTCTTATTTACATTTCAATGGCCCGGGATACAGTCTTCGAAAATATATATTGAACACTATATTATAAACAGTTGGTGACAGAATTAATATGTAATTGAAACTGGAAACGCTGGATTCATAACATTAAGGGAAGAACATTAAATGTTGAGCGAATTTTCAAATAATTAATCATATTTCTTCCCTTCAACTTCAGAAGGAAAATTTATAACTGTTGAAGTCATACTGAGACTTTCTGCTTTAGCAGTCCTTAATTTTGAACTAATAGTCTAGAGGGGAGACAGCTATTGTCACTAGCATTCATAGCCATCTAAATAGTGGATTTGACTTTCACAGTTATGACTTACCCAAGGTCCCAGAGTGTGGAACGCAATTGTGATGCAACGGTACAGTACCACGACACAGATTGAAATGTGAAACATCTGGTGGTTGTAACATAAATAACAATGGAAGTTAGATATAAATATTTTGTCTCCTGGTTTGTTTGTTTTTACATTTACTTTCTAGTTTCGTGCGATACTTATATAATTACAGTTTCATTTTTAAAAAATGTTTAAGTAAGTAAAAAACTACATGTTTTATAAATTATCTTGTTTATTTCAGATTTTGGGGGGAGTGGCCTATTTCTGTTGTAAAACATTTCTGCATTTTACAAGTGCCCACTAAGATCACGTGCATTCTTTTACCCAATTGGATTCTTGATGGTATTTTATCTATAAATGTTCACAGAGCTGCTAGTATAATTACTATTATTATCATTATTTCGTACACTAACATAAAGCAGTAGGGTGAATTGTGTAAATGTTATATTCCTTGAGTGTGATACTGTTTAACACGAAAAACATCGCTAGTAATTTTATTAACCAAGAATAATTAAGCGGGTGTCTACTCATATTAAAGTATTTTTGGACCAAAACCGAAAGTTTATTATTTACAAATTAATTAACTTGTTTTTGCCTTTTATAAGGTTTACGGATTTAAAACCCTAAAAAAATGGGTTCAATTCCCCTTGGTGAACACAGCGGAGAGCCCAATGTGTCTTTACTTTTGGAAAAAAATACATACACGCACACAAGCCTCTTATAAACAGCTATAGAAACAGATTAGTGACAACTAGAAAGAAATATAACTGAATATTACGCAATGAAGTAATATACTTTCTAAAATTAAACATTTTGTCAATACCTTATTTTCTGGTTCATATGTTTAAAATAGGGGAGAAGGTAATGTAATTCTTTAAATATAACAGAAAGTTCCTCTTGCTTCTTTTGTGCTAGACTTAAGCCTTTTCAGTTGCATACGAAATTTATTGTTTAATATTCTGTAATATCAAATGATTTAAAATAGTTTTATGTTAAAAAAAAAGACCGATCTTTTAGATATACATGCATGAAGTTTGTCCCAAGATGACTAAGGAGTTTTGAGGTTAACGTGGTATATTACCTGTATCGTAGTAGATGATAACATTATCACTTATGTAGAACACTGAGACACTGTGAATATTATAAAAATGTTTATTGTTCAAACATTCTATATCTTTAATCATATAACTTTCTTTGAAGTAGTGGTATTGAGTTTTCGTTACACATCATGCTGAATGGTGAAACCTCATGTTTATATTTGTTATGTTTTGAAAGAGGTTAAGAAAAATGTTTACTCATATAATCGAAAATTATCATATAATAATTACATCTCTTATCGCGTGCTGTTGTTTTTCATTTTTCTATATATATTTTAGTTTTGTAAAATACATCAAATGAAATCACAGACCTATTTTCTTATTAATGATCAGCTATACTGAGAATATGGTGTTAGATTACTTTTAATTTCTCGTTGGTGCCTATATGGCTTTACGTTAATATTCTAATTTAATTTGACGGTTTAACGCCCAATAATAATTAGAATCTTAAATGTAAAATTTTATTTAACCTATTTAAGAATAAATAGCTTTTTCTCTTTTAGTATTTGCATCTAGTGTCTTCTGGTATCAGTTAGATAATTAATTCTATCTGTGAGTGTGTCTTGATTAATATATTATTGAAATGGCTAACATTTTCTAATTATTAACAGTTAGCAACTTTTCTAATATATGTTTTGCTAAAACAACCTTTCACATCCGTGAAATCTATATCTTTGTTCTAAGAACGTTGCGTAATGGTTAGCATTCGGTATTCTAATACATTGGTAAGGACTTCATTTCATTGGTCCATTCATACTCTACGAACAACAGACAACATCTTCTTGGTTTTGAAGTATAGACCAGTAATAATCAAAAATACATATTAGTTGGTGAGAAATGGTTGCAAACATCAATGATAAGTTCCTCCGTTTTGGTGAGGAAAATGTTACAAACAGACAATATTTTGGTGAGAAATAATGGCAAACATCAATAATACTTTTCTCCAGAAGTAAGACAACTTGAATTTTCGTGCATTCATCTTTCTGTTTAGTGTATCAAAATGGTTTCCACTCGTACTCCTAATGTTGCAGATATCTATGAATAATTTGCACGCATGTTAAACAAATAAAGAAAATGTATTTTTCACATGAGAACCCTAGTTAAAGGCAGTGTAGGTTAATGCTATCAGGGAGCTTTTGTACTTGCTGCTTAACGAGAGAGAGTTGAACCAATATACCCAGACATAAACATATGTATACTGTAACATATACTTACAGACTTATAAAAAGTATACGAACTTTTTATATACATGTGTACAAAAGTGCAACTTTATCTCTATCATTGGAGAAGAGTTCTAAAAATCGTTAATTTTTAACACTATCTTATATACGCTTTGAACAGATTTATACTTGTTTATTTTTGGTTTTTGGTTGGTATGCAGGTTGGTACGGGAAGTCACTGGTGTAGATGTTAATATGCGCGTGGGGATCCACACAGGACGTGTCCATTGTGGAGTTCTGGGACTCCGAAAGTGGCAGTTTGATGTTTGGTCCAACGACGTTACTTTGGCTAATTATATGGAAGCTGGTGGAGTTCCTGGGTAAGTGTAACCTGTCTACTAAAGTGTGAAAGCTTTGTTTGGTAATTCCTATACATTTGTTTAATGCAATTGCAAAAGTTTTCGGATTTTGTTTTGTTTTGCTAGTCACGACAGAAAAGGTTGATTTTAACTGATTGTTTTTTTTTTTATCTACTTAATGCCCACAGATACAGGATAATAATACATTAATCACTGTGGATATTTCAAAATACGTTTTTGCAGTATAACAGTAAGTGTACTTATTTTAACAGAAATACAATTTTCTGCCAACGTTACACTTGTTAAAACCCGAATGGCACTTTATGCCAGACATTGGCTACACGGCTAGGCCAGATGACCCTCACAGATTTCAGGCATGGCTGTGTCAAATAAAGAACTGCTGACCAGACGTGTAGCAATAAATCATTAGCACCCGCCGCTTATGTGGTTTCTTGTAACCGTGTAGCAAAATGATAACCACTTATGTGGGTTCTTGTAACCGTGTAGCAAAATGATTACCACTTATGTGGTTTCTTCTAACCGTATATCAAAATGATAACCATTTTCATAATGTTTTTATAGCTAAAAAAATAGAAAATGTGAAGTAGCATATGACTGGATCGAACCTTGTATCTTCTATTCGTCATTCATGGAACGCTAACCACTAGGCCACACCAATATAATTTTCTAATTATAAACTTAAATTATTCGCCACGCAAAATATTGTGTACATTTACGGAAGGAAAGATATTTACTATTTTTGTTCTTAGTGGATGTGATCAGAGATACAATACAGAATAGGAGGAAATCGCTGTATCACTGATGTGCTAATAGTTTAGAATCCACAGCAAAATAAAGTCAAAATAATTAAAATATGTCAGAATCGCTTTTCATCTGTGTTTTTGCGAATTACAAATTCAATGAAAAAGTATAGAATTTTTCATTTGTTATATTCTGTGTCTTAAAAATTTATTTGGCTTTTGTCAGCAATATCTTTTAATGTACAGCCAAAATGAATCTCGCAGGTTGACTGTTTTATCTCACTTCTACTCTCTGCTCGAATTAAGTGCTAGAAAATTATGCCAGTAGTACTCTAATTATTAAGTTGTGTAATATAAATAGGTTTCAGCACTTGGTATTGGATAATAAGCAGTTTGCAGTATTAGCCTCCTAAACATAGCCAGACCTTATGATAACTAAAAGAAAAAGTGTTTTTGTTACTAGTCAGTTAAATTCAACTAGGCCTGATGTTATTAGCCAAAAGTACGTTGGAATAATGCAACTTTGTTTTTCGTTATCAAAATACCTCCCAACGGCACAGCGGTATATCTGCGGACTTACACCGCTAAAAACCGGGTTTTGATACCCGTGGTGGGCAAAGCACAGGTAGCCCATTGTGTAGCTATATGCTTAATTCTAAACAAACAAAAAATTACCAAAAATTTGTACTTTGACGACAGCAGAAACGTAAAGCTCTGTGAGTCGTTCTCATATAACCCTAATTTCCATCAGAATAACCTTTAGGAACTGGAAAGAAAAACAGGAGGTTTCGTCGGATTTTGCATAACAAAAAAGTAGTGCAGTGTTTTTTTTTTGCCTTTGAATGATCTTCACACACAGAAAGAGACCGATTTGCAAACATTAACAATCATTGATAGCTTCACAAGAAGATTCATGTTAAAATAATACTTAGTGTTTGAGTGATAACCTTGTGTTCTATTACCAGTAAAATTATAATTCACAATTGGTGAAGTTAAATATTGTGATAAACAATCTGTATCATAATGCAACTTCTAAATCTCTGTAAAATATCTATTAGGAATTTTGATAAATCTAGTAGTCTGGCACGTCTCACAGAGACTCGATAAATCTACTAAACAGAACCCCAAATGCAATCTTTTTCAAATAAACTAGAATATAAAAATATACACAATTATTTCTAGGCACACGGTTCATCCACGTGAATTAGGTCTAATTTTGTGTTAACAAGTGATGTTGTGTCCTTGCACTATCATGTGCTTCGCCAACAGGATAAACCATTGTATCTGTCTGTAGAATCCTTCATGTTACTGGGAAGCACATGTGACGAGATTGGTGATTCATCCAGTCCTGCGGATAGACAAGTAAAGAGAAACTTAGTGATCCTGTTAACGAATGTTCCTTAAGAATAAACTCTAAACCTGAAATATAGTTACAATTTGACAAACGTGTATAAAAATCTAAGAAAGGAAATGCATGATATAATTGCATATCTTACCTGTCTTTCCATAAAGTTAATAGTACTGATGTTCTTGAAACACTTACAAAAATAAAAGTTTGTGGTTAGTAAAGCACATCTTAAATATCTTGTCTTTATCCAGAAATGTTGTGTAAGAAAGAGGTGGGGATTCTCCAATGTTAAATCTAATGATGGACTAGTTTTACATTTGGCAAAATTAATCATTTCAATGATAAGTCAAAAACTAAGTTATTTTAAACAGCCCATTAACAATTTAACGTTAAAGAGCATATTAGTCTTATCAATACAAAACAGGTAAATAACAATACACCGTGATGGCTAAAAGACAATTTAAACACCTTACATATAAGTTGTGATATTGATCATTTGTGAAAATAGGAACTTGTAGCACCAGAAAGTGTTTGAACTTATGGTAATACCAGTCATGCTGTGAAGTAAGTTTTTTATTGCTTCCCATCTGGACAGTAAGTATCCTTGTTGTTAAATTATAATACATGTCTGGGTAAATAAGAAGTCAATTGATGAAGCTAATTCTTTATAACAAACTGATTAGAAGTAAACAATACAATTAATGATCTTATTTTTTACACAAGAAAACTGAAACCTAAAATAAAAATCAGACTAAAATGAATAATAATTATGGTGCAACACAACCAGGAGTAATAAGTTAAATGATAATGCAACAGTCCTGCAGGTTTTTCCTAACTTAATATCAGTCGCTACGATTAAAACTCAAATCACTTACAGGCCCGGCATGGCCAATCGTGTTAAGGCATGCGACTCGTAATCTGAGGGTCGCGGGTTCGCATCCCCGTCGCGCCAAACATGCTCGCCCTTTCAGCCGTGGGGGCGTTATAATGTTACGGTCAATCCCACTATTCGTTGGTAAAAGAGTAGCCCAAGAGTTGGCGGTGGGTGGTGATGACTAGCTGCCTTTCCTCTAGTCTTACACTGCTAAATTAGGGACGGCTAGCACAGCCCTCGAGTAGCTTTGTGCGAAATTCAAAAACAAACAAACAAACAAATCACTTACAGCCTGTCGTAGCATAATGGTTAGTGTGTTGACATGTGGATTATACGTTCCATTAAGTGTAGAACTTAATGTCGCTGAACATTCTCTGCATTTCAAGCTGTGGACAAGAGACAATTAATTCTGTTGCACGGTTCAAAGACAAATCTTTCATACTGGAGGGTAATTTTACTGGATACTGTCCCTCTTGTAAGTAGTTAGACATTATAAACACCTATACCTGAACTCTGGGAGTCTCTGATCTGGTCTTTTATTTCAAATGCATGTAAGGTAGTGTTCATGTCGCGAATTCTAAGTCCAAACCAATTGCATACAAATCTCTCTGTGAAGATGTTCAACTAATATCACTCCGTGTTAGGATATTGGTTGCCCCATGTTAGAATATTGGTTGCCCCATGTTAGAATATTGGTTGCTCTAATGATTTTTCTTCACAACTTATTCTTATATCAGATATATCCACATCACCAAGGAAACGCTGAAATGTTTAAATGGTGAGTACCAGTTGGAACCGGGAAATGGAGGTGAGAGACATGCCTATCTTAGAGATCACAACATAGAAACGTTTCTTATCGTTCCTGACGACAAGACCAGAGTAAACCAAGTACGGTCTCGTCAGAGCATCGTTACTCTGAACACCGTTTCCAAAGAAATGAGAATGATGGGTCACGTGGATAATAATATGGGACTGGAAAATAGGTGAGTTTTTTTTAAATATTATGAACAGCATCATCAGGACGTAAACTTAAGAACTGTTTGTGTTTTTCAAGCTATGATTTTATCTGCTTGTTTATTGAAGGCAGAGGTAAATTATATTTCTAGATAATGACACATGAGCAAACATATTCGTATTAGAAACAAAGCCTGGGCTGAACAAAGAATTAAATCAGAATCAGAATTTGAATTTGGTGAACAATATAATATTGTCGCCAGAGCCAGGTCATAAAATTCAGTAATACATACGGAGTTCTGCAGAAACTATAAGATTGCCATAATATACCACTAACACTGCAATGTGCTTCCGTTGGTTAGGAATGAATTCAAGTATCCATTGTAGCAGAGGTTCAAGGGTTCCGTCTCTGAAATACAATTTCGCTAACGTAATTTTCAGACATTCTGTATACAACATTACGATTTTAGATCTTATACTTTTTCACAGAATGCTAATACGAACATGGACAACAAAGTATGTTGTATTCCATTATTAAGCGATTCAAAACTGTTGTAGTTAAACATGAAATTAATGCTCGTTAAAAGTACAGTGCGAAATTTTATATTCACCTTTTGGTATTCTGTGAAAAAAAAATTAATAAAAGGACATTAGTGATTGTTAAGAAATAATTATTCACCTGTTGTAGAATTATATTTTTAATTTGATTAGTGTGAGCTAAGTTTCAGTTAACAGTTTACTGATAAAGGCGTACAATAATCGGAAAGTTTGAAGCAATTGCTTGTTTTTTTCTGCAGACAATTTTAATTTAAAGTATGCACCTTTACTGAGAAAGTGGAAGGCATCAGGTAATATAGAACCAGGCCTAACGAGAAGGGATCCCTTTGACCCCTAAGGGAAGCTGGTAATATCTTTTGGTATTTTTAAAGCGACAACAAAGAAGGGCTTGAAACTGATAGATTGACAAGTCAAATGTTTTCAAGCTTCTAACCAAATCTTGAGGGTCGGCATGGCCAGGTGGTTAAGGCACTCGACTCGTAACCTGAGGGTCGCAGGTTCAAATCCCCGTCACACCAAATATGCTCGCCCTTTCAACTGTGGAGGCATTATAATGTGACGGTCAATCCAACTATTCGTTGATAAAAGTGTAGTTCAAGAGTTGGCGGTGGGTGGTATGACTATCTGCATTCCCTCTAGTCTTACACTGCTAAATTGAGGACAGCTAGTGCAGATAACCCTCGTGTAGCTTTGCACGAAATTCAAAACAAACCCAACAATTTACACTCCGTAATAGCTATAAGTATTATGAGATTTAATTTTATACATTTATCAGCGTTAGAGCTTTAGTCTAATGCTAAGACTTTTACAGGATAATTAGAACTGTGTGACTAGTTTGTTGGCTGATAGCGTTTGAAAACAGAATATCATTTTGTTGGAGCCTTGATGGTAGTAAATAATAAATTAATTCTTCTATATTTATAATAAAATACAATTGAACTTAACAGACAGATGAAGACAAAAGCATTTGACAAATTATCAGGTTTCCACTGTCGTTAGCTTCTATGTGCTTGTTAACGATTTTATATTTTTTCCTTATATTTCATATGTTAAATATACTTAAATTGCTTGGATGGAAAGTTTATTGAAAAGCTGTACTTTTTATCATGCGTTATATATTTTTGTGTCAAGTTTCCTTTCAAGTCTTTTATTAATATCATTATCTAAGTATTTTGCTAGTTTTGGTTTCAGATTTAGTTTTATGGATGGTCTTGTAACTTTTATGGTTTGAATGAAATGAAATCAGTGTCCCTGATTAAAAAACCTTTAAAGCAGTCTACAAGGATATTACAGTGTGCCTTTGTATATAACTGAAGTGATTTGTATTGGTACAAGTAATACTTAACGTAAATAGTTCTCACAGAATGCCTAATAATAATTTCCTTAAAAAAAATTATATGTTTGTACTTAATTCAAAACCTTTTCTTAGAAAAATATCCTATAACCAAAACGAAAAATACACGAATAATTTCGTACTGTGTATTAAAATTTACCTACTTTTGTTAAGCCTTTTTTGTCAACATGCACTCTTTCTTCCTGAAAATTGGTATGCATAGTTCCTGTGGTACGAAGAACGTGTCTTTAAACCTTACCCTAAATGTCAACTGATGAGGTACAGCCTAAGATTCTGTTTGATAATTTGAAATGGATTAACTACTGCTGATAACTAGAATAAACAATATTTCCATCACTAAAGGCTTCTTTATCGTGCACTATATTAAGCTATACGTAACAATATATTTTATAAAAAATGTTTTAAGTATAATTTTATATTATTATGCTCAAGTGTCTTTAAGGAATAGATTGATAACACTGGTATTACTCCCTCAAAATTTATTGCAGACCAACTTATCTTGTTCCAGAATGACTAAGACTCGCGTTATTTAGTATAATCATTGACGTTATTATTATTCAGTGTGATTAGTACTACTCACGTGAATGGTCATTCCTGTTTGAAACGTCGGGATATCAACAGGCCTACCATTTGAGGATACTGTTGTTTACTTCCTTGCACAAAGTGCAGCTGTATAGTTAAATTTTCACTGGTAGACCAGATATTATCTCAAGGAAGTGAGTAAAAACACAGCCAGCCAGAACAAAAGCAACTTAATAACTTTCTTTATCACATTTTATTCAAAAACTGTACATATATTGGAGCGATTGTCTAATTTTTGAAAGATTATTCACTACAGTAAGAAGACATAAAACGGATGATTTGGCCGCATACCACATTTTCTTTTTATTCTTTCCCTGTTTCAGGCTTCTCTTCAAACTTACGCTAGTTCTAGGTCAGTGTATCAAATTGAATGTGAGGATTTTAACCGTTTTTACATCGGACAAACCGGCCAATAACGTTAAACAATATTGAAATATTTGAATACGTGACTAAACATAATCATTCCTTTGATTTTTCATATGTTGAATTCATTAACAAAGAAAACAATAAGTCCAAGTAAAATTAAAAAGCTCTCGTTATAAAAACAATAACAACAACGAAAGCATAACAGTAATAACAAATATACCTCCAAATTTATTTTAATTTTCATTTTCCTTACATAAATATTGTTTAGTTCTATTATGTTATTGTTTAATGACGTAATATCGTTCTGGTGATGTAACAAATTGAAGTTTGGATTGTTAGGCCATTCTGTTCAAAGCTAGCCATGACAGTTGGTAAATACAGCTAAAAATAACATTTAAAATAAATATAAAAAGGGAATTTTAAACATTCTTACTTGTTTATCTGTAAAAAAATATATATGTGAAGAAGGTCGAAACGTTGTTTGCTCCTCTGCATAAAAATTTTTTCCAACCCAAAACAGCCGTTTTTACTCGTATGTTTTTCTTTACAAGTGGGTTTTCTCGTCATCGCTGATTGTCTATAAAAAGTAAATAACAAGTTAGCACTTAGTTTTGACATTGATTGTATGATATTGTTGTAACATTTTTTCTCATTATACGGATTACTTTTTATTATGTGGTTAAAACAACGGAAAATCCAGTTTATTTATTTGTAATGCGTTATTTATTGATTCTACTCTGACACAAAAAAAAGTTCTATAGGCTCCATTCGTTGACAAACCTAATTCACAAATGAAACTTCCCATTCACTTGTTGAATTTCCTCTTGTATGCACAACCTAAACCTAAGAAAATTGAACAGCGTTGGTCTGACCAACTAACTAAATCTCGGGTTTTCATTTAAGAAACTGCTAAACATCTCGCATCTACATTACATCATGCAAAACGCCCTCTAGTAAAACAAACATTTAAATTCAAATATTAAAAACATAAAACATGTTTTATGTTTTTTGAGATGTGGAAAAAAATGATTATTATTTACAATGTTGATGTTTGTTTTTATTTGAAACTAAGAAGGAACAAAGAATACAAAAATCCTCTGGAGGAAGTAAACGATTACCTGTATCGTGCAATTGACGCTCGCAGTATTGACCGATTGCGGTCCGAACATTGCAAAAGGTTTTTATTGAGGTTTCGCAAACAAGAAGTGGAAGAGAAGGTGAAAAACATTCCTTTATTGCAGTTATATGTTAAGTGATGTAGTTCCAATATTTAATACAAGGTATTTAAATTAAGCAAAGCAAATTATAATTATATATTTAAGTTATTGTTTCTTTGTTATATAGTTAATATTAAATTGCTCTGTTATAACTTTCCATTTTGTAAAACAATAATAAAGTCAGCTTTCCCATTTTGAAAACTCTCAGACATTTGTTTGTTCTAATACTTATTAATGTGTAAAACAAATCAGAATGTAATTTGAAAACTCTCAGACATTTGTTTGTTTTAATACTGTTTAATGTGTAAAACAAATCAAAATGTAATTTAAAAACTCTCAGACATTTGTTTGTTCTAATACTGATTAATGTGCACAACAAATCAGAATGTAATTTGAAAACTCTCAGACATTTGTTTGTTCTAATACTGATTAATGTGCACAACAAATCAGAATGTAATTTGAAAACTTTCAGACATTTGTTTGTTCTAATATTGATTAATGTGCACAACAAATCAGAATGTCACAGACAACTCTTTCTATACAAAAAAACCAAGATGTGTAGCAAACAATATCACTAAGACATTTCACTTACAATGCGTCAATATAGTAATAACTCACCTTTTTTTTTGTATTTTACACTACGACCGAACGCGGTCCAGTATTTAGTAGGCAGGCTTGCGATTTTGAGGTTCCATGTTAGACGTGTAATCCATTATTCGGCTTTACAAGGGTAGAGACAGCAAACACGTATAATATTCGAGTAGCCTTACACTTAATAAAAACAAACAAACAAACTTTTACTTCGGCGAGCGACATGGCAGTTTAGAAAATTATAAAGGAGGTGAAAGATCTCTAACAATGAACATTCTTGATGTTAAATTAGAGCTCATTGAAAAGCTTGCAACAAACAAGATTCCAAGTAAAGGATTTGATTTGTGCATAATAGGCATATAGTAAATCTGTGGAAGTTTGCCTCAGATTTATCCCAATAGATTATGCAATATCTTTGTTTTTATTTCTTATAACTGGTAAAAAAAACAACAGAAAAAACTTTTGGATCGAATTGACCACAAGAGACACTTTTACTAAATATTGCAAACTTTTTCTGTTGTTGTTGAGTTGAAAACTAATTCTTTTCAATAGAGAAGATATTATCTTACCAATTTGAGTAATAAGCTCTGTACCAATATTATTAGAATGCCTGCTTGTTGTGTTTTTATATCATGTTTTTGATATTTATGTACTTATTTAAGTTTTGAAATAGAGAATTATTATTAAAATATTTTCCAACAATTTTTTTCTTCCAGTACATGAAAGAGGAAGATAAAATGCTCGAAACTTATTTTTTATCTAGCGGCTTGCTTCTAGTGTTCGTAGCCATTATTCAACTCCTGATATTTCCTATGTAAGTAAACAGAATTTACATCTTTGTAACACATTTGCTATATAAAGGCATCTGATTGTTTTTTTACGTAGTTATAACCACGCATTAGAATATTTTGTGTAAGTATAACCCTGCAATAACATATTTTACATAAGTATAACCCTACATTAAAATATTTTGTGTAAGTATAACCCTGCAATAACATATTTTACATAAGTACAACCCTACATTAAAAGTTTTTGTGTAAGTATAACCCTATTCAAGTACAATATAATACTTCTATATGTGGGTTGTTTCTTAAATTTTTCGGTAGAACAGCGATAAGTTTAAGGTTTCACTATATTAAACTGCCGAAGTTGATTCCTCGAGGTGGACGTAGCATATACCTCAATGTGATTTTGATCCAAAACAAAGTGTTTTTCAAATTATTGTTAGTAATATTCTTGTTCTCAAATAATCATTTGATTATTATTTCATACGTCACATTATGCTCTAATCGTGCTTTTTTATAAAATTTTCAATCGAAATCAATCTCCCATAAAACTAACGTCTTATTATTTGTCTCACCTCCGTCTTTTTTAATGTTCAAATACAATATGTGAAACTTCTTTTTGACATATGATGTACTATTTCTCATTTACCAACAAGGTATTATAATAAAACATGAAAATAAAATGAAACTAATGATTTCTATACTTGTACAATCTATTGGTATGAATTTACTTTCTTTATCATACGCTTAAGTTTCTAATGTATGCATATAGATATTATATTTCTATTTTGAAACAGATGCTGGTTGAGACCTTTTCTCCAAGTTCTTGGAGGTATATGTGTTTTTGGAGTTCTCAGCTTAATAAGGATTTTAAAACAGGCGAGTGTGTTAATTATGTAGTTGGTTAAGTTTCCGTTTGGCAATAGAAGGCACGGTGACGTTTAATTTGCATAGGCCCGGGATGGCTGGGTGGTTAAGGCATTGGACTCATACTCTGAGGGTCGCTTGTTCGAATCTCAACCACACCAAATATGCTTGTTCTTTCAGTTATGGGGGCGTTATAAAGTGACAGACAATCCCACTATTCGTTAGTAAAAGAGTAGCCCAAGAGTTGGCAGTGGATGGTGAGGACTAGCTGCCTCCCCTTTAGTCTTACATTGCTAAATTAGGGACGACTAGTGCAAATAGCTCTCGTTTAGCTTTCCGCAAAATCTAAACAAATAATTTTTGTAATAATTTCGTAGTTCCTTTGAACAATACAAAATACTGCAATTGAAATGTGTTTAAAACAGTTGTAGAATTCCGGAAATATATTAGGATGCAGTGTAAAAATTTCCTTTTCTGATCAAGTTGTATATAATATATTATTTAGCAGAATAAATAATTTAACAATCAACGTGTAAGTACAATTAAATTAAAATTCCCGAAAACAAAAATTGAATTCAAAATAAAGTTTTTATTCAATGGTCTTTTTTTCCGAATTAGAATTAATTATTAACTACATAATGTAAACGTTAAAATTGCCAGAGGACAAGCCTTTCAAATGGAAAACAATTCGTATAAAATTCAAGTTTTGATATGATAATAAATAATCTTATTAATATTCTGTAGCAAGGCTTTGTTTGGAAAAAACCTAAAGAAACAGAAGAAAGATATTGCTATAAAAATGTTTATTATTGGGGTTAACTAATAGTCTATCAGTTTTTCTGTTAGCTTAAATGTCCTTACGAAGTTTTACCATTTTGCTTCGTAAAAAAAAACAAAAAACTACTTATTTAGATAACAGTACAGTAGATGGCAGCACGTAACAGATAAACACATTCCGTAAAATACTGTGTTATTATTTATTGTTTAGGTGAATTTTGTACAATTGTTGACTTGCTATTTCTTAACATAAAAGATGTTTCAAAACCAAATAATCAATCTTTGGCTAGCCAATCAACTAGAAAAACAAACTATTCGAGGATATGTTCGTTGAAGTGGTATTTGAATGATCGTATTTAATATTAAATTATTTTTAGTATTAAGAAGCCAGTAGTATTAAGTCAATGAACAGATCATTGTACTGCCAACATTATCTTAAAGATAAAAGAAATTGGTTTTGTTTTATATTTTTAGAGCATAACGCACAAGATACCAACCTTAATAAGAAGGCTAACCAGTAACATATCAGCCAGCAGAAAACACAGTCAAGCTTTGGCCTTGGTAGTTCTGGTCGTTCTCTTCATAGTGTGCGTTGTACCGCTGGTGAGTGTTAAGGTGTCTACGTATGTTCACTATCTGAACATTAAAAAATATATGTAACTACATGTGTGAAGTTTGGTATTACGGATAAACATGAACAGTAATTAATATGCCTGTATAGCACTTTCAGTATTATAAGGATACCTGTTCTGGTCAGTAAAAACGACTGGGATTCCTTTAAACATTTACGTTTTCCATTAACAAAAAAAACCACTAAGTTAACCAATCCTTTCGCTACATTCACGTTTTTTTATGAATTCACTATATTGTAATGCATTTCTACTCTGATATATATTATTTGATTGTCATCTATTTTACCATTAATTGCTATTTTTTATATGGAGAAACTACTAATGTTAACTGTCGATTTATATTATTATGTATTACATCATTCCATCTGCCAAGTTTCACATGAGACTAATTATTTTATAAATTCAGCATTTTTGTACATTTTCTATCATTTACTCCTAAATGAAGTATAACCCTGTAAAACTGTATATGATTTACGATTCACTCATACAGTGTAGTAGTATTGTATATAGTTAATACCGTATCTAATTCTTATCTTATTCATTTTTTTTTTTCGATACCACACATGAAAGAGAATAATGCCGTTAAGAAAAAATAATAAGTCATTTCTTTCATTATTTTGTTAAACGTTATTATTTGTTTTCGCGTGAACATTATTTAAGTAACAATTTTTTCGGAGGAAAGATAATGAAACGTGTTTTGTTACTGGAAAATACAGCTTTCTATATCACCTGATGTACGGGAAGCGTAACGTTGGCATCCGCCATTTTGGATATCAGGCCTTCGTCTATTGTTGGAACAACGGTAGCGCTAAAACTGAGCGAATGCACTTTGAATCTTTAAAAACATGCCAATATGGCTTATGAATAAAAGTTGAGATAACCGTATATGGATGAATTTTTTTTTTTTGGATCCATGTATTATTAAAAAGATAGCTGGGATGACTATTCGTGCTTGGACTTGTCTGTTTATGATCTGTTACGAGATACTGTCATGTGTTTGTTGTTGATTTGACCAATATGCGATGTTGTGAAACCCACTTGAAGTAAAATTGTATTCTCGAGACGCCTGGTATGGGTATAAATATAATAAAGTATAAATATTTAAATAAAATAAAGTACAGTGCAACGTTTCGACCTTCTTAAGTCATCTTCAGAGTAACAAAACTATAGAATATAATAATTATATATTATATAGTTATATTACACACGCGCGCGCGTGCGAAACACTTTTCAACATCGAGCATCTTAGATGAATTTTTCTTTGGTTTTCTGCAGAAGAGCTAATGTTTCAGCGAATTTACACGTTTACGTTCTAATATAGTTTTCTCTTATACGCATGCGCATAAACCCCTTAGACTATTTATCCTTCCCCCAGTTATGTTTCACACATGACACCTTGTCTACAAGGAGTATGTATGTGTGTGTGTTTTCGTATAGCAAAGCCACATTGGGCTGTCTGCGAAGTTGTAAATCTGAAGACTTACCGCTGTACCAGCGGGGGAATGCCTACAAGGAAGACAGAACACCAGAATACTGAACAATTATTATATTGAGGAAAACAACAACAATGAAATGTAACATGAAATATAATTCTAGTGTAAGAACTTACGAAAGACGAACAGTTAACGTATGTTTTTACAATACTTTTGTTAACTTTGATATTAATGTTATGATATCTACGTTTCACATCCTTATTTTTCTACCAGTTTCTTTTTTTAAATTTAAAGTTTTTTAAGAATGCTAAAAACATTTATAAAAACAAATGTTTGAGACCCGTTTGGACGGCGTTTTATACTGTTCATCACACAACCGTCAATCGTGGCTAGTTATTTTCTTAACTATAATCGCGCTCTTATTTGTAAAATGCTCCATTTATTTGCGTATTGTGAAAAATAGACTGTTATGTTACAAATTAGGCTATTTTTAGCCATTTAAGTACAGAAATAAATGCAAAAATCTTGTCACAACTGATTGGCCTAGCAGGGTCAGGCGGTTAAGGAATTCGACTCGTAATTTTAGGGTCGTGGGTTCGAATCCCCGTCACACCAAACATGCTCGCCCTTTCAGCCGTGGGGACGTTATAATGTTAAATTAGGGACGGCTAGCGCAGATAGTCCTCATGCATCTTTGCGCGAAATTAAAAAAAGACAAACATTACTGATTAGTGTACATGACTCTGAAAACAAAACAAACATTACTGATTAGTGTACATGGCACTGTGAACAGTGAAAGTCGATCATCAAAATAAAACGATGTGTCTTCTCGCCTCTGGTGATTCATCAAATAAAACGTTATCAGGTGGGCCTACGTTAGAACACTGGACATGAAAACAATAACAAACATGACACTTAACTCTACTTGTATTTTTCTACATGAAACACTTGAAACTTTTTGTTTTGACACATAGAACACAGTGACTGTATTAGTCTTTTTTCACGTGGGATATTTGACCTTACTTGTGTTTTTTCCAGTATTGCAGGCTGCTGTTGATGGTGAAATGCTGGAGGAACACTTTTATGAAAAGAGTTTGTATTTTGCTTAATTTAAAACGGATAAATACGATCAGGAACTAACCCGAAAGCTATTCTGAACATAATCACTTGAAAGTGTTTTGTTTTCATACTCCCGAGAAAGATTTATTCAAGAACACGAATGTAACAGTCTACCGAATTCTTGTCGTCCGAAGATCATGGCCAACATTACTGGCGGTGACACTGTTGACTATACACCGTGCATTTCAATTGTACTGCTCACATTCTACGTCTTTTGGTAATCAGATGTTGAACATATCACATTTTTGTTTTAGTATTCTATGATTATTGGTATGTTATTAGAGTAATGCTAAAATCTCACTATTTGATTAGAGAAGCCAAAGAATTGGCGGAGGGAATTGTTGACTAGATGCTTCTTTTCTAGTTTATTAGCTCAAAATTAAGGAGGGCTGTGCTCAGATAGCTCTTGTGAGAATATTGGAAAGAAGAAAAAAATCTTATTCTCTTATTTTTCTTCTATTTTCAGTCGTTTTTGGAAGTTTCTCAGAGTGGATGTTGGATGTTAGCTAATAACACTTTTAACTCCTCTCTCAATGTGTCTTCCCTGATAGACCTTCCAATATTTGAAAACTGTGCCATTATGGATTTTCCCAGAGTGCCAGAGGTAAGAGAAAGAGAGTTAATAGCTCAGATCTTAATGTACTCGCCGTTACATAAAAGATGGGCGTATATGTGTACATCTACAGCCAGATCTATAAAATACAATGTATATCTATATATATATATATGTGTTTACTAAGGGTCAAACAAAGTTCAACCCATTAATGTTGTCGACATTGAATATTTATTTATATATATATATTAGAACATTTGTACATTGGCGGTCAAAAATGCCAATAGATGGCACCAATGAATAATTTAGTTTCAACCCTATTCTTGTTTGTTACTCATTTTTATTTAAGTACATTAGAATTTAGCTCAAGTTCCTTCATTGAGGTACAATCTTTATATAGGGTTTTCGGAACATGAACAATTTTGAACGATAAAAATGTTTGTGCGTAAACCACTGAGAACTGGAGTTTCAATATGAAGTGTAAAATGTGTTAAAAAGCTAAAAGCAAGCATTTGTTAGGAAACATGTTTAGATGCTAATAATTCTTTTCGTTTCAGTTTATCTCCTTTAGCATGGTTTTAGTGATGTTGAGTGTAGCAGCATTCTTAACTCTGAGTGTGATGCAGAAGTTCCTGATACTGGTTATTTTCGTTGGAGGTTTCTGCCCCTTACCGCTTCTTGTTCAGGCACCATTGTTCGAGATGTATGATCGTTTGCTACTACAGAATGCAGAGTAAGTAACATGTCAAAACAGAATACAGAGTAAGTAAACATACAATAACAGACTAGAGTGTAAGTGAACATGTGAAAACAGAAAACAGAGTAAGTAAGCATGTTAAAACAGAAAACAGAGTAAGTAAGCATGTTAAAACAGAAAACAAAGTAAGTAAACATAAAATAACAGAATAGAGAGTAAGTAAACATGTCAAAACAGAAAACAGAGTAAGTGAACATAAAATAACAGAAAAGAGTCTAAGTGAACATGTCAAAACAAAATACAGAGTAAGTAAATATAAAATAACATAATACAAAGTAAGTAAACATAAAATAACAGAGAAAGTAAACATATCAAAACAGAATAAAAAGTATCTAAACATGTCAAACTAGAATACAGAAAAAGTAAACATACAATAACAGAATATAGAGTAAGCAAACATGTCAAAAGAGAATAGAGAGTAAGTAAACATGTTAAACCAGAATACAGAGTAAGTAAACATAAAATGATATAATACAGAGTAAGTAAACATAAAATGATATAATACAGAGTAAGTAGACATGTCAAAACAGAATACAAAGCAAGTAAACATAAAATGATAGAATATAGAGTAAGTAAACATGTCAAACCAGAATACAGAGTAAGTAAACATAAAATGATAGAATAAAGAGTAGGTAATTATCTCAAAACATAATACAGAGTAAGTAAACACAAAATGATAGAATATGGAGTAAGTAAACATAAAATGATAGAATATGGAGTAAGTAAACATAAAATGATAGAATATGGAGTAAGTAAACATAAAATGATAAAATACAGAGTAAGTAAACATAAAATGAAAGAATACAGAGTAAGTAAACAAAAAATGATAGAATACAGAGTAAGTAAACATGTCAAAACAGAATACAGAGTAAGTAAACATATCAAAACAGAATACAGAGTAAGTAAACATGTCAAAACAGAATACAGAGTAAGTAAACATGTCAAAACAGAATACAGAGTAAGTAAACATATCAAAACAGAATACAGAGTAAGTAAACATGTCAAAACAGAATACAGAGTAAGTAAATATATCAAAACAGAATACAGAGTAAGTAAACATGTCAAAAGAGAATAGAGAGTAAGTAAACATAGTTTGTCTCTTTTATCTACACTCTTCTTCTAATTTCTGTACTCGATTTTAAACATAAACTTGTTGTCTCTCTCTTTAATATATATACTCTTCTCCTAACTCTTTGTACTCGATGTTTCATACCTACACTTATTTTTTCCGCTTCGATTAGTGGCTTAAGTTCCCAATACCAGGACAGTGCACAGGATTTTAAATTTTATTGCTAATGGGGCGAACCATAAACACACACGTATTATATTTATATGTAAACTACATTAACACACGTACATGCATCATATGCTTCTATGCAGTATTATATTTATATATAAACTACATCAACACACGTACATACACCATGTACTTCTATGCAGTTCTTGGAAAACCTGTTATGCTTGTTCTCTTTTTGTGTACGCCCTTGTCTTAAACGTAAAACGTAACACGCAGAAAATCCAGTAGACAGCACTATGAACTACACAATCTGAACACGAAGTGCAAAAATTCTGAACTTAAAGAAAGTATTTCCAACAGTCTGATATTTCGTAATAAGGTCATTCCATACCAACTCACCCAGGTCCTCCCAGTTCATGTCATAGGTTTCCTTGGAAAAATTCAAGTAAAAAATGTAAAATCTTAAAGCTGTACTGCATGGCTAAATAAACCAAAATAAAGTTTTTATTTGATTTTTTTTTCAAGAAAACCTATGGCATGAACTGGGAAAATCTTTTTTTTTTATCTGGGTGAGTTGGCGTGTAATGACCCAGTAGCCAATTAGCAAGTAAAATAAAAATAACGGACAAACTATAAAAATACACAAATACTTTTGAAATTGATTATTTCGTCATCTATTAAAGTTTCCTGATTTATACAAGGAATTTTATGACGTACACTCGATCAAGTTAAAAATAGTACGGTGCATAAATTGCATCATTCTGTCGAACACTTCTACACTTTTACTGTATTACGAAACAGAAGAAAAACAAATGATGAAGCGCCACGTCATCATTAATCGTTTGATATTTCATTGGACTTCTTGCTTTATTTAATTTAATGAAGGGATAGAGCTTCAAATTTTTAAATTTTCAAATACGTTTGTATCCAGTTTATATAGACTTCGTATATAAAACATGATCTAAGTTTGAATAGATTATTCGTTTGTTTGTTTATTTGCAGTTATAAACAAATATACACATTAGGTTATTTGGTTTCTAGTGTTATAAGTCCACTGTGACACTTGGGGGGGGGGTGGCATTGAATAGATAATTATCACAGTATTTCACGAAATACTATTCAGGTTCATCACGAACTAATAATTACCAAGTCTCATTGCAGCTAGCCTCCCAGTGGCTCAGCAGTATGTCTGCGGACTTACAACGCTAAAAACGGGGTTTCGATACCCGTGGTGGGCAGAGCACAGATAGCCCATTGAGTAGCTTTGTGCTTAATTCAAAACAATAACAGCAACATTGCAGCTAAGACTGTATTAAATATCATTAAAAGTTTAGGTTACCTTAGCCCTTGTTGTTGTACGAGTCCAGCATGCTCAATACGTTTTATTACTAATAGTATTGCTCGACTAAAAGAATACTTGTTTTTGTGATTTTCTCAAACAGAGAAATGGATCGTGGATCGACACCATCAAAATACCTTGCTATACTAATGGTAGTACATTTTCTCGTGGCTCTGCTGATACACGGACACCAAGCGGAATCCACTGAGAGGTTAGATTTTCTTTGGAAATTGCAGGCTGTGGAAGAGAAAGAAGACATGGAACACCTCCAGGCCTACAACAGAAAACTTCTGAGTAACATCCTTCCAGCGCACGTGGCTGAACATTTCCTAGCCGCCGACCATAGAAACGAGGTACCTTGTAGTTTATTGTTTGTTTGTTTTGAATTTCGCGCAAAGCTACTCGAGGGCTATCTGCGCTAGCCGTCCCTAATTTAGCAGTGTAAGACTAGAGGGAAGGCAGCTAGTCATCACCACCCATCGCCAACTCTTGGGCTACTCTTTTACCAACGAATAGTGGGATTGACCGTCACATTATAACGCCCCCACGGCTGAAAGGGCGAGAATGTTTGGTGCGACCGGGATTCGAACCCGCGACCCTCGGATTACGAGTCGAACGCCTTAACCACCTGGCCATGAAACGTTAGTAAAAATCAAACAATGCTTCATTTTATTGACGTGAGATCGTTTATTGCAAAGTGCAAGCTACTGTTTTCTTGTTGAATTTTGCGCAAAGCTACTTGAAAGGTTACTTGTGCTAGCAATTCCTAATTTATAAATAACTAGCAGCGTTACCACGGTTTGTTTTCCCTGTCCATATTTCAATATGTAAAGAAAAAGTATAAATATCTTATGAGTTCATGAAAAACAAACTACTACGTTTGAAATCAGGGCTATCTTATGAATAATGTTTTTAAATAGCAAGGATAAATAGGCCCTTATGGAAAATATTTGATTATCTTACTTTTACGCGTGTGAGAGCCCCTTCTTGCGAACAGGATAAGCGCAACTCTATATCTCCTTTCCTCATCCTCCATCATTCATCTTCAAATATTGAAATTTTAAAGGTAAATGTGTACGTGATATTATGTTGAATTTGCTTTGATGTAACTTTAATATACTTTTTTATGAATGTGATACCATATTCGCATTATGTCATTGATGTATGAATTATGCTACAAACAAAATTCAATATCGTACTTTATAACGTATCAAAAGGAAGAAAAAAATCCACTTCCAGGGAACAAATACACCCGGAGAAAAAAACAAACAAACGTAGACTAAAATACATTTGTTGACTTGACTTTAACCTCATTTTATACAGTAAGTATTGTAATATAAATCTTACTCCTCTCACGTAGTTTATTTTACATTAGGCTGCACAATTTTATTTTATAGACTGTTTACTTTTTCACATATTTCTTTCTAATTCTGCATACATTTATTTTATGTGTGGGGTTAAATATATGATGTATCAGTAGATGTATAGTTAATGACTTGTAACTAATTAGGCCTATAATGTTATATTCTAAATTAAATGTTAACTCAAAGTTACCAAAAATGTCAAGTCTGCGAAGAATTTATTCTTTTAACGCATGTGTAAACGATAAATTACTCATTTGGCTAGCAAACGATAGACGCATATATCAACGACAAATTGTCCTTTTTCGCACTTTCACATGAGGGGGGCCGACATGGCCAGATGGTTAAGGCACTCGACTCGTAATTTGAGGATTTGCGCGTTCGAATCCCCGTCACACAAAACATGCTCGCCCTTTCAGCCGTGGGAGCGTTATAGTGTGCCGTCAATCCCACTATTTGTTGGTAAAAGAGTAGTTCAAGAGTTGGCGGTGGATGGTGATGACTAGCTGCCTGCTAAATTAGGGACGGCTAGCGCAGATAGCACTTGTGTAGCATTGCGCGAAATTATAAACAAACCACAAAAATCACATGAGAGAAGTGTGATCTGCACAGTGAACGCAGCGGACAAGCAGTAAGCAAACAGAGATATTTTTAGTTTTACATATAGATAAAATAGAAGAAAGACAGCTAGTAACGACCATTCACTGCTAACTCTTGAGCTTGGCTGTAACGACAAAAGTGGGATTCACTGCATGTTTTAACATTCCATGGATGAAAGAGCAAACATGTTCAGTGAAGGGAACCGATGAAGTGAATATTGCGAGTCTAGAGTCCTAAATATCAGGTCATGCCAGGCTTATGGGCTCTTACTACTTACCGAATGCGAAGAACTGGGCGTGGTCTTGTAATAAACTCATCAGGCTAGCAACTGAAGGATTAGAGGTAAGATGCCAATGAATGCGCTATGTGCACTTTAAATTATGAGCACATTATAAAATTGACAGCCACTTCTATTATTCGGTTCAAATAGCTAGAAAGAGATGGAGGTGGACAGTGCGTCTGGTTAACCGGCAGTTGAAAATTATGAGCAGGTATATCTGAACCCTGGGATGTATGACCTAAGACCTGGCCATTTAGTCCATATGCGGATAAACTGCCGTTCACTTTCAAAATCCCAAGTGTGAATGGCTGAACTGTTAATAATTCACATTAATTTGTGATAGCACACGTGTAGCTTTTCGCGAAATTCAAAAACAAACAAACAAACCATTGGATTCTCTAATTTTATCATTAATTTTGATATATAAATACACTGAAGAGACTTTTCAACTGTTAAGCTAACACATTTATCAGAAACTTTTTTCTCTTGTTATTTATTAGGTCTTATATGTCGCTTTGATGTGTTTATTGATTTACACGACAAAACTACGAGTCCTCCATTTGGCACAGCGGTATGTCTGCGGACTTATAATGCTAGAATCTGGGTTTCGATACCCATGGTGGATAGAGCACAGACAGCTAATTGTGTTGCTTTGTGCTTAACTTCACAGAAAGCTACAAGCTAGTTGTGGTTGACTTAGAAAATAAATAATTTTCTGAAAGCATAATTTTCTATAAGCATCCGGTTGTATGTTTTTCCATATAGTTTCTAATTGATGAACGTGTGAATGTAATCGAAATAAAATGCAATCAGTGACTTAGATTTTCTTATTCTCTTCTTGAAACTTAATTCTCTACAGTTGAAGCGAAAGGTATTAAAAATATTTCTACATATTAGCACAAAATGTTTTTTAGATAATGGAATTATGATTATATATATATATATCAATAGTACTTGCGCTCCTTAATCTGTATACATCTTGGGATTTTATTTGACTGAAAAAACTGGATAATTTGATTAATTAGTAATAAGTAACTTCATTAAAACACTGACAATTTTTCTAAAAATAAAAATGGTTGTATATCGAAAGATCAGTGAAAAGGCAATAACTTGGAGGGTTAATGACGCTAAAGTTGGGGGTTCGATCTCTGCAGTGGGCATAGCGTAGAAAGCTCAATACAGTTCAACAAAGCACACGCATTTCTCAAGTAAACTCCGGCCTCCAAAGCACCACGCTAAGCTACAAACTTGTGTATCAAGTGTTACCAGTTTTCATTCAATAAAACCTATTTCCTCAGGACTTGTACCACGAGCAGCGAGACAGTGTCTGCATTATGTTTGCTTCTATCCCTAACTTCAGTGAGTTCTACATGGAGTTAGAAGGGAACAATGAGGGAGTGGAATGTTTACGATTGCTGAACGAAATTATTGCGGATTTTGACGAGGTAATTCCCTCTCTTATGATATTTGTATTAACCAAATATTGTAGAACCACGCATTCAGAAATCACATAATAATATGATTTTTTAAACACAAATTTAAAGTTTCTAGCATAGTAAATGTGTGATACTTTATTGTATCATTTTTTCATAAAAATACCTTAACAATCAATATCTTGGAATAAAAGTTAGTCGTACGTACAGTAACATAGAAAGCACCTCGTGTAACTTATGGAACTTGTATCAATTGAAACTATTGAATTTTAATCGGTCGTTCATGAGATTTCAGTTTGAAGAAGTTAAACTGTAAAAGAACTAGTAGTAAATTCTATAATGTATGAATCCAGTTTATCCTTTAAACAACTAAAAATTGTTAACTATGTAATTTTAGGAATTAATTAATTTTAATATTCTTTCAAGAAACTTATTTTTAATGGCGCCCTCTTTTGTAAGATTTACTTGACTAATTAACCGTTCTACACAGATTGTAGAAGAAAAGCAGTTTTCGTGTATCGAAAAGATCAAAACAACCGGCTATACGTACATGGCTGCTTCCGGCCTGACCTCTGCTTCCACTGACCTGGCTTCACACTCTCACATTACAGCTATGGCGGACTTTGCTATACGGTTGAGGGAACAACTGGATTATGTTAATGAACATTCCTTCAATAATTTTAAAATTAGAATTGGTGAGGATCTGGAATTCAGCGGTACAAGTTTTCGTTTGAAATCTATTGACTTATTTTTTTTTTTCACATCAGGGTGCCATAGTAAATGTAAGTGTGAAACGTAGGTGAAAATCGGACTGTTTTTTATGGTCTACCTTTTATAACTAATTGTTCTTATTCTTTAATAGCTGAGAATAAGAATAAAAACTGATCAAACATTTTGACTGGGAAAATAATGATCTTTTATTAATTTTTCATGCTATAACTTTTAAATATTAATTAATACTTTTATTTGTTATTTAATGAATATTTCTGAAAAACAACTTACACTGAATATTTATCTTCTGGATTAGAGAATTCATATATGTTGGCGATAGGATTTGAAGGTCAACCAGCAGACATGATAATGTTCTCAAATAAACCTGATATCGTATCTGTGAGAGACCTTCTAACTGTGTAATGTTTATTGTTTTAGGCTTTCACTTAAACAATTTAACGTGTATTAATAAGGAAACACAGAAGCCTTGCAACTGGATTTGTTATTTTGGGAAAATTTTATATTTGGTTAGCAGAAAAAATAGTTTAGAGAGAAACGTTTTTATTTTTGAGTTTCTACGTTTGTCCTCTTGAGGTGTTCATGGAAACTGAGTAATGTTTCAGTCTTATTTCTTAACACTTAGCTGTCTTAACAAGAAATGTATATACAAGTTACATTTCAAGAAGTCTTCCGTTGTAACTTGTGTAGGCTTGAATAGAGTCTTCTGTTGTATTCTGTCTAGTTTTAAATGAAGTCTTCCGTTGTACATTGTGTGGGTTTAAATGAAGTTTTCTGTTGTACTTTGTGCAGGTTTAAATGGAGTCTTCCGTTATACTTTGTGTCATTTCAAATGGGTCTTCCTTTGTACTTTGTGTAGTTTTAAATGAAGTCTTCCGTCGTGCTTTGTGTCATTTTAAATGGGGTCTTCCGTTGTATTTTGTGTAGGTTTAAATGGGATATTCCGTTGTACTTTGTATCGTCTTAAATGAGGTCTTTTGTTGTAGTTTGTGTCGTTTTAAATGAAGTCTTCTATTGTACTTTGTGTAGGTTTAAGTGAAGTATTCTGTTGTACTTTGTGTAGGTTTAAATTGAATCTTCCGTTGCACTTTGAGTCATTTCAAATGGGTCTTCTGTTGTACTTTGTGTAGGTTTAAATGAAGTCTTCCATTGTACTTTGTGTGGATTTAAATGAAGTCTTCTATTATACTTGGCGTAGGTTTAAATGGAGTTTTATGTTGTATTTTGTGTAGGTCTAAATGTTGGCCCAGTTGTTGCTGGTGTCATTGGAGCCAAGAAACCTCAGTACGACATCTGGGGTAATGCTGTTAATGTTGCTAGTCGAATGGATAGCACGGGAGAAATGGGAAAGATTCAGGTATCTATTCGAATTTAACGTTGATGGTTTTATATATATACACACACATGTATATAGTATCACATAAATATTGTAGTAAAGAAAACATTGCTCATTATATGTTACTTGTAGTCGAAATGAAAGACTGGTTTCGGTGGCAAAAATAATTTATTTTCTAAAAATTGTTTTAAGGAAATGAATCTAATACTATAGAATTTAATTATTAGCGAGGTTCAGAAACTGTATACGTAAAACACAAACATACATGAAAGTTTTGATACCTTTAAACAGATGAATAAATGCTAACAGTTTGTTTGTGAAAATTCGCGCAAAGCTACTCGAGGACTGTCTGTGCTAACCGTCCCTAACTTTGGAATAACAGACTAGAAGGAAGACAAGTAGCTAACATCACCCATAACCAGTTCTTGGGTTACTATTTACCATGTGATTTACCATTATATTATAAAGCACTAGCGGATGAAAGGGGAAGCATGGTGTATGACAGGATTTGATCTCATGATCCATGTATTAAAAGCAGGATATGAATCTACAAACAAAAATTACAGAATAGCAAGTAAATTAAAAACCATTTTATATTCCATGGTAAAAATTGAACCGAGTTTTGATAGAATTAAACAGCAGTGGATCGAGTGTTCTTTTAAAACAAAGTAATAAGTACTTTTTCATAAGTTCATAATATCAAAATTTATCTTTCTTCTGTAAAAATAAAATTTTTACTTGTTTCACAGGTTATATATTAGATTTCAGATTGTACTGAAGTTATCTGTATCTGATTATGCAGGTTACGCATGATGTCTACGAGGTATTAGAAGAACATGGTTACACACTAGAATGTCGAGGTTACACAATAGTGAAGGGAAAGGGAGAAATGCTCACGTATTTCCTAGATGAAGGAAAAGGAAAGTCTTGAGGAAAACTAGAACCAGGAGGAAACTTATTTAAGATTTTATATTTATTGGCAAACTATAAACTGTTTTATTGTGTTCTTTCTCTGAATTGTCCATATACGAGATTGTCAAAGGAAGAGAAAGATGTCGCTCAAGTAGTAGTTACTTCGTGAAATTTAGCGTAATTCATAGAGAGTGTATGTAAGTTATATATATAAATATATAAGTTAATATGATTTTCATAAAAGTATTATTTATATATGATACAAATGTTTGTCCAATGTACTTACTTAAAGAGCACCGATGGAAATTTTAGTGGTGATTTGTAAACCTGGATGGCGCCACCCATACACAGCTTTATGAAATAACAGCGCTGCAAAACGAGAAAAAAATAAGTCGGGAATTTTTTTAAAATTCGTATCGTGATTTTGTTAAAGTGGAATGGCTACTGTATTGTTTTTATACCGATATTTTGAAGAAGCAAACAATGAGAAGACAATTTTAGCGGCAAACGGATGAGGTTAAAGTTTAAGTAAATTTGAGTCGTCCATTATTTTACGATTTATACTAGGTCCAGTAATGAGCTTGGCCTCTATTCAAACAAATATATATTTAGTGAGACACTACTACGGCCACAATTCAACAAAGTTAACTCAGCTATGAATCCACTATCCATTTCAACTAATATAATACCCACAAATCTCTAACACATTACGATGTTAGTAACTATACTTTGGAAGCGCATGGGTTTAACCTGTTATCGAGTTCAAATAAAAGGAATGTTGATCATTTCGAAAATAATCGTGTTTTCGCTTCTCTATTTAAGTATTTTAATTGTTTAAATACGTTGTGAAATATTTTGTACATTTTACCCCAGGTTATTTATTATATGTAAACGTAGGAAGAAATCGTTCACTATTTTATTTTTAATTTTATGAATTAAGAGTTATGTTGAAGTATCTTTATTGTTAGATTATGACAAGTTGATAACGTAAAGGCATAATTATTTTATTCATCAGAATCAATTATTTTATTCGATCTGTTTGTGTAGTTCTACAATGTTATCGATAGAGACCACTTTTAAAAAGTATAGAGTAATACGTTTTAAATTTCTAAATTATATTTAATTTAAGTTGATATTTGTAACCTAACATTATATATCAGGTCTCTTTTTCATGTTTACAAAGTGACAGTTTTGGGGTATCGTAAATATTATTTTTATTGGCTGGTAGCCAATTTTTTAACACCATTTGAAATGCCTATTTGAATTTTTAGACCAGAGTCTCGAACGAGGAAATATGTTGTGTTAAATGAGCGAAATGGTTTAAACCTTATTTTTTCATTTAACTTTCGAAAAACATGTATTTTATTTGCATGAATGTTCGCATGTGTGTGTTTACATGCGATGTTGTTTAAATATATAAAGCAACCAGTGTTAAAAAAATGATTAAATTGGTGTCAGTATTTAAATGTTTGCAACATAAACACTTTTCGGTAGTTAAACGAATAAAACAGAATAAAAAAAAATAAATTAAGAAAACTCTCCAACCCAAGGAGTCGATCTGAACCATCACGAGTTGTGTGTCGAGGCTTTAGAATTTCAATGCTGAAAACTCAAGTTCAGAAACCTGAAGCATTTCAATTTAACCATTATCACATGTTAAGCTATTATTAAATTTTTGAAGCAGTTTCTTGATCAATCTCTGTATTATATCAATTTTCCTCTACTTTTCTCCTTACCTTGTTCCTGCTTAGTATTCGGTTTACAAGAAGTACGCAACATTAAGAAAGATGTATGTTTCATGCACTAATTTAGAGCTTAGGCATAAGTAGGTAACAATTTTATCTTATTAAATGATGTCCCTCAGTGGACCGAGTAATACCTCAATTCTGTTGTCACACGTGTGCGACAACACACATAGAGACAATTCGTGTTGTGAGAACAATTTGGGCAGGAAACTCATTTGCTGAAAATGTTCGTTTGTATATATAAAGATAATTAAGAAAAAAATCGCAGATTAATTTTCGCTAAAACCACGTAAGCTGTGATAGTATAACTGTACCAACCCACTTTTAGGAAGGGAAAGACGAAAAGTGAATGCTAAAGATTGTATTTTATATATATTGTGGAAATATAAACTAGTTCAAACATTCAGTTCAGAAGATACTTAAAACACGCAGAATCCTACATCCCGGTTAAAAGTATTATAGTTATCATTAAATTACCAATCTTAAGGGCTGACATACAGGGCGATCCAAATATGACGACCATCAGGATACATGATGTTTCAAATATCTGGCCTCGTTCTGTTATTCTTTCCAAAGACATATTTGTTTCACTGATTTTTGCTGTTGTTACATTAATCCTGTTCTGATATGGTGTCGTGAAATCAACAGTGCACAATTCAATGAGCTGAAAGGGCAGTATTAAGAGAATCGTGGTGGTACGTGACTTTTGGATCCTCCACTACACTTTATGATACGTGACTTTTGGATCGTCTACTACACTTTGTGGTACGTGACTTTTGGATCGTGCATTACACTTTGTGGTACGTGACTTTTGGATCGTCAACTACACTTTGTGGTACGTGACTTTTGGATCGTCCACTACACTTTGACCCACTATTAGTTCAGTATCGTTACTTTGTGACGTTTACTTATATTGATAGGTTATGCCACAGACAATAGAATCAATGTTAAATAAGTATGCATGTAGAATACGTTTGAGAGAGACAGTAAGAGACAGCTTTCTTTGGCGATATATCTTAATATGATACGTTATGTATTGCACCAATAGTAAACAGATAAGAAACAACTTATGAGCACAGTGAATGGATTCTAATTTCAGGATACACTATATGTTTTCACAGAATATTGGAGTCGAAACATGTACTATGCTTCCTAAAATAAAATCGTTTCATTATGCTTTTAAATCTTTGTTTGTCAGTCTAGTATTATGTTAGCATAATGTACTTCCATAAACAAGCGTATAGTACACTGTTCAGATGTGAACAAAATACTGTGTTTTTTGTATACTATGTTGTATCTGTAACACTGAGTGTATCGCAAGTGAACACTAAATGTTAGATCATATACAGTTGTCCGAAACATTTTTTGCTCAAAATTCTTAAGATTAGTTCTCTAAATTTACTATTGTTCTAAAACGTCAGGCTGTCTGAACAATATTTAATAATTGTTATAATGTCAATCTTTATGTTATGAACGTAGCGAGCTTTACCTGTACAACTATTAAACCCGAGTTTATTAACCATTGTTCTAAAACCCATGTTATGAACGCAGCGAGATTTACCTGTACAACTGTTAAACTGCCTTCCCCCAGCTAGTACAGCGGTATGTCTGTGGATTTAAAACGCTAAAATCAGGGGTTCGATTCCCCTCGGTGGGCTCAGCAGATAGCCCGATGTGGCTTTGCTATAAGAAAACACAGACACAACTGTTAAACCCAAATTTATTTTTACAGTTAATTGTATAATTTTTTCTCGTATTTAAATCAGAGTTTTCCATTGGTCGAACAATTGATAATTTTCAATGAAGTCATTTGCGTCTATGGGAACAATTGTTACAGTAGATGTTTGTTTTGTTTCATTTATCTAAACTGGTATGACGTGTGTAACGGATCAACTATTTTACGCAAAATTAAATTTTAATAATTCTAATACGTTAAAATAGTATTTACAGTACTGTGCCTTTAAGACTTACAATTATGATACAATATTTCTATTGTGCTCAATCCACTAGAAGCGTTATTATATTCCTTCACAAATGTAAAGGTTTTGTGTATTTGATATGGTATGCTGGCGAGAGCATATATTTTGTGACATACGACAAATACAATATATGTATGTGGATTCATTAAACCGATAAAATTGTAGACTTATATGGGTTCAGCACACAACAAATTGATCCATATTGTATCTGTGAAAATCCATAAAGGGTTGAATTGCTATAAATTGTCTCAACTGGCGGAAAAATATCTAACATTAAACTGTTCTCAATGTATCAATAAATCAACGGTAAATAACTATTGATTTTGCCAAAAGACTAGATGTGTCTTAAAATTATAAAGAGGTTTACATGTAGCAAGAAATGTTTTAGAAGCATTGTCAAGTAAATTATGTGCCAACTCAAAACAATATTTGTAAAAACTAACAAACGATAATATAACATTTGTGGTTATTTTTCAATATGGTTGACACTCGAGTTAATAAGGAAAAGCACCGATATTTTTAAACGTTTCTTATCTTTACGGTTTCTTAAAATAAGTTTAAATCGAATCAGACTCGATTTCTCGACTTACGAGGAAGTTTAAATAATACATAATATTCATCTGATTCAGACTTGAAAAAGTTTCTTCCTACCTATAGCATTAATTCACTTTGTTTGTGTGCACTGCTTAATGGCGTTGCTTTAAACGTAAATTTTCTTAAGTGAAAATATATTAACATCATTCTACTGTATTATTGGCTTTTGTTTGAGTGCAGAACTACGAAATGTAGTTTAATGGAGTGTTTGTCTTCCTTTAGGGTTTGGAAATCAATAGTTTTACTAAATTACTTTGCTTGCGAGGAGTGAATTATTTGTTTTGCACTAGAAATAAGGTCAGTTGAGTAGACCTATTTCTCTCTATATGAATTATTATAGTTTTTTACATTTTGATCAAAACATTTAGTGTTAATCTTTTATTCGTGATGCTGTTTGTGAATATTAAGAAAAACAATCATCGTTCGCTTTAAACGTGTTTAAACATCGATGGAAGTTAACATTGAATCACTGTTAAAATGTGCTGAAAAATATTAATTCTTTTTTCCTACATACTAGGATAAGTAATGTTTTGGTTATTATGAATGAGGTATTCTGAGGCGTGAAAATCCACCATATAATTCTAAATTAATAACAGAGATCATGATTACAGTCGCTTACTTGTGTAAGTTCACACTTCTGGTGTTTTGTATTTGACATCGTATATCTTTATGCAGAATTATGCACGGAGTCTTAGCGGAACATTTGTAAGACAACAATGTATTGATCAATGGAACGTTCTGGTAAGAGAGCGAAAAGCTCGCAAATAAGAGAAAATTATGATAACGTCTGTGTATAATTCTACATGTTTACTTACCGACGTTATGAATCTTAAAAAGCAACACATATCTTTCTTAAGCTCAAAATGCACTTATCGTAACAGCAGTAAATAGATCAAATGAACTGTAAAACAATAGATCAAATGAACTGGTTGGGTCTACTCAAACGTATCTTATTATTATTTTGAATCATATATGATTTCCTATTGATAGATTTAAAAAAAAACAACAACACATGAGCCATACAATTAAAGGAACTTGTTGTAACTATAAACATTTTTTTTTTAAAAAGTGTTTTTGTATCGAGCACGTAGATTTAATACAACAACAGTTACTGCTTGTGGATTACAGGAAATAATTAGCTTTAAGTATTAACATTTGTTTACGAGAATCCTCTTCTGGATATATTTTGTCTGTAAGATTACGTTTTCTTATGTAGCAATGGACGCGATTTGCATGTATTTAAATCATGTCAGACAAATTTATATATACATTCATTTGAGATGCCAATAGTAAAAAAGTAATTATTTATTTGAAACGTTTCACGTTTATTGCTAATTTATTTGAAATTGTATGATGCTAATTCTGTGAAATAAAAAAATTTGGACTGTATCTGAATGATGCGAGTCTTTCATGTTGGCATGTTTTTGCACGTGTTAATACCAAATGTTACTCTAACAAAACTTCACGACTTTAAATATTACGTGTTTCCACAGTAATTTATTACTTCGTAAAATATATAAATATTATTTGTGAATGTGATATTACATATTTCCATAATAATTTACTGTTGCATAAAAGGATAAACATTATATACTTCTTACATGAGTAACATGGCTTTAACTTTGAGAAAAATGTCACATGAACTGCTATCTTTGTGTAATGTCTTATTATTTTGGATCGTATATTTTTTCATCACTCACAATATAGACATCTCATAAACACTGTAGAATCTTAACTGTTTTGTACTTGATAGTATTCGTCATAATAAAAATACCAAGACGTTGGGCTTTATTTTCAGGTAAAAAATTGTTTAATTATTCTGTGTTCGGATAAATTACTGGTTCTCCGAAAGATATACGCTGCTTCAAAGGTAGCTGTATTTGTTTGTTTGTTGTTTTGTTTTTTTGACACAAGCTATTCGAGGGCTATCTGCGCTACCCGTCCCTAATTTAGCAGTGTAAGACTAGAGGGAAGGCAGCTAGTCATCACCACCCACCGCCAACTCATGGGCTACTCTTTTACCAGCGAACAGCGGGATTGACGGTAACTTGTAACGTCCCCACGGCTGCAAAGGCGAGCATGTTTGATGTGACGGTGATTCGAACCCACAACTCTCAGATTGCGAATCGAGTGCCTTAACCACCTGGCCATGCCGGGCCCAAATGTATTTGTATAGTCTTCAATAAAATGCACATGTTTATCAAATTTTACTCCACGTAATAAGATTCTGTCCAACAAAACTTTAACTAGATGAATGTTTTAAACGTCTGGGATACGATGAATTTTTGACCCAGAAAATGTGCCTCGTATTTCCATTAAAAACAACAACAACACAGAAGACCAGAAGGTAGAATCCATAATAAAAACAATTTAATTACTATTTTCATGATAACTTAAGACTAACATGACCGAGACAGATACTAACCGTATCGGATCAATCAACGTGGTCATAAGAAGGGTCGCCACTACCTAGAGTGCAGCATGTACATATGGAGAGTGCAGCAGGTTGTTGGGGACGGTTTATGAATGACAAAAAATTCATTATGGTCACAAACCTTCCCTGGCGGAGCGAAAAAAAAATGCCCCGTTAGCCAAAATCGATCGATACTCTATGTTAAAACATAACATTGCTGTTGACTACATACGAGTCAAGGAAAATTCGTTGGGGTGTAGGCGACACAGTAAGAGTCTGTAACAGGGCAGAAAGAGATGTCGCGCCGTCCCTGATAATAAACAACTCCATTAAAGACACAAGACCTGACTTTTATTTTACGACAAAAAGCATCATCTCAGAACGAATATATTTACGTATTTCACTACAATTCCAGGAACGAAAACGAAGTGGAATGCTAGAGTATATTAATTCCGTATCAAAACTAGCTATCCAGACACCACCAATAAAAGTCGGTTTCTGATCTGGATAAAAAAGGAAAAAAGAAGTTTCTTTTGAAACTGTGAACTTCTTACTAGTGTATTTGTGTAGACAATTTATCAAAACTTTCTATACATTATGACTGAACATGTATGTTAATACCGGATAATCTTTAAATTCGCTCAACTCGACATATTTTTGTACCTTCTTTTAAACTCGTTTACTTTTATGCCTTGACCTACTTTTCGTATTTATAGGTATTAAAAAATAAGCCTAATATGAGAGTATAAAAACGCTTTATAGAATACGATAACCTTATTTATCTAAGCAAAAAAGAAGACGATATATTACTGCTCTAAGAAATAAATAATTAATATCATGTGACACCTGCTGGCATGCGAGAATTGGAAACAGGAAAAAATTAAACGATACCAAGACATTTTGGAAAAACCAATGTTCTTTTACAAAACTATTTGTTTTTGGGATAGTTCATTTTAAGCAATGAAATACTTATTTACAGAAAATAATTTTCATGAATAAGTAGCGAAATCACGTGGAACTGACAGGTAATGAAATAATTAAAACTTTAAAGTATTTTGAAATTGTTTGTTTTGAATTCCGCGCTAGTCATCCCTAATTTAGCAGTGTAAGAAAAGAGGAAAGGCTAGTCATCACCACCCTCCGCCAACTCTTGAGCTGCTCTTTTACCAACAAATAGTGGGATTGACCGTCGCATTATAACACCTCAAAGCTGAAAGGGGAAGGGTGTTTGGTATGAAGGGTATTCGATCCCGTGATCCTCAGTTTAGGAGTCGAGTGTCTTAACCACCTGGCCATGCCGGGCCGAAAGAATTAAAATCATTGTATATCGATTAACGATAAACCCATCTCTTTTATCGCTTTCTTTCGTGATATCTTTTACCAAAAATACAGTATCAAGAATTATATAAATGTCAGAGTTTTAAACTTGAAAATCTTTATTTTTCTCGATATTTAACTATCTATATAACAGCGGATTTACTTTTCGTAAAGCATAAGCTATTTATTTTATAGAAAGCTATTTACATATTCAAAAGTTTGCTGGTCATTTTAGGGCAAAGCCACTCTAGACTAGTCTTTGAAAGCCCCTAAATTTACCGTTGTTCCACCGGAAGATTATATTCCAAGGTCATTTTTTTTTATTTAAAACGTATTTGAACTAAAGAAACTCGCTTATTAGTTTCTACCTTTCAAAAATGAGCCTCTCCACTCCGTAATTTTCTGTTCTCATTTGTTTTTCTGTTAATTAGGTTAGCAGGACAAATTTTTATGTGAGCCCTATACCCGAATTTTAAGGTATTTTGCTTTTAAAATATAACTTAGCGAATATGTTTTAAAGAAATCCATATAAATAGGTTTTCTATAAAAATCAGCTTCGTAGTTAAAATAAACCAGAATTGAATCTATTTGCAGTAGGTAATCTATTCTCAACTTTCTAATTAACTATTATATTTTTTTTCGAAAGTTAATTTTGTGATTAGCAGTAAGATTTTCTAAGGAAACGTAGATTGTTTGTTTGTTTGGAAATTTCGCACAAAGCTACTCAAGGGCTAGCTGTCTTTCTTCTATTTTATCTATATGTAAAACTAAAAATATCTCTGTTTGTTTACTGCTTGTCCGCTGCGTTCACTGTGCAGATCACACTTCTCTCATGTGATTTTTGTGGTTTGTTTATAATTTCGCGCAATGCTACACAAGTGCTATCTGCGCTAGCCGTCCCTAATTTAGCAGTGTAAGACAAGAGGGGAGGCAGCTAGTCATCACCACCCACCGCCAACTCTTGGGCTACTGTTTACCAACGAATAGTGGGATTGACCGTCACATTATACACCCCCACGGCTGGGAGGGCGAGCATGTTTAGCGCGACGCGGGCGCGAACCCGCGAACCTCGGATTAAGAATCGCACGCCTTACGCGCTAGGCCATGCCGGGCCCGGAAACGTAGATAAATACCTTAAAGTTATATGTTAGTGTTTCGAAATTTGTAACAAAAACATTAAGTAGAAACTTAATAACGTGTAGATTAAAAATATAGCTACGCATTAATAAACAACGATTTAAATCACAGCTAAACAAATAAGAGCTGTTATTTCTTAAAATTTGAATTTGATAAGATGTATCTTAGCGACAACTTTCTAAATGTACGTATATAACTAATTGGTCTTTGTTATTTTTCAATTTGAATGGCATCACGTAAGCTAAATGACCAGGCCAGAGACCCCAAAATTTAATCTTAGCTCATCCTCATTTATAACAACTGACCAGGTGTTGGGTGGTCAGGTAAAAAGACCTGCTATGTAAATGGAAGGGCTTTTATCCGAATGGTTGAGCTGTGTGTTACTCTTATAACGTCCACCGCTTGTACAGCGGTAAGTCTACAGATATACAAAGCTAAAATTAGGGGTTCAATTCCCCTCTGCGGACTCAGCAGATAGCTCAGTGTGGCCTTGCTAAAATAAACACACACACACTCTTTTATAACACGCAGAACATGTTTAGTGGCATATCTCGAACTTCGGACCTTCCGATACGAAACTAGTACATCAACCATTAGTAAAATTTTCTGGCTTACGAAATACATAATACATGAAACTTTATCAGTAAGTATGTATAAACTTCATTTGTTTATGGTACTAAACAGTTATCCTCAGAGAATGATTTAGGTAGTGGTTTTCTGCATTGAGATACAAATTTAAATTTCTGCCACAACGTAATTCGAAACACTCAATAAGTGCTTTTCTTGCTGCTTTTGCTTCTTAGTTATACAAGAGAAACTATATGATAATGTATCAAGACAAATCTGCCTGATAGTTTCAACACAAATTATTGTATCTACTGCATTACTTTTGGTTAGGTCACTCGACTGGCAACCTGTAGATCGCGGGATCTGATCCCATCACCGAACGGACTTGTTCAATCAGCTGTGAATACTTTAAAATATGACAATCATATAGTATGTGTTTTCTTATAACAAAGCTACATCGGGCTATCTGCTACGTCCGCCGAGGGGAACCAAAACCCCTTATTTTAACCTTATAAATCCGAAGATTTACCGCTGTCCCAGTTTGGGACGACAATCATATATTTCTAAAGATTATTTGTTTGTTTGTTTTTTGAACTTCGCGCAAAGCTACTCAAGGGCTCTCTGCGCTAGTCGGACTATACATATCGGACTAGACCACTTTTGCAGCGATAAGTGGGTGGATTCTATGATTCATAGATGCAGTCTCAGCCAAAAAATGTATATGTTGTTCTGTATTAATTTGAATATTGCATAATTACAATTGAAATTTCAAGGCTACTCAAGGGCTATCTGCGCTAGTCGTCCCTAATTTAACAGTGTAAGACTAGAGAGAAGACAGCTAGTCATCACCACCCACCGCCAACTCTTGGGCTACTCTTTTACCAACGAATAACTCCCCCACGGGTGAAAGAGCGAGTACGTTTGGTGCGACCGGGATTCGAACCCGCGACCTTCGGATTACGAGTCGAACGCCTTAACCCACCTGGCCATGCCGAGCCTTCTAAAGAGTAGCCCAAGAGTTGGCGATAGGTGGTGTTAACTAGCTGCCTTCACTCTGGACTATCACTTTTTAACTAAGAATGACTATCGCAGACAGCCTTATAGTAGCCTTGAAATTTCAATTGTAATTATGCAATATTCAAATTAATACAGAACAACATATACATTTTTTGGCTGAGACTGTATCTATGAATCATGGAATCCACCCACTTATCGCTGCAAAAAGTGGTCTAGTCCGATATGTTAAAGAAAAGTCACTAATAAAGTTGTGAGATAGTAGAAAATTAATTATCTGTAAATAATTACTAAACAATATCTCACAATATAAATTTTCAGAGATATGAAGAACTACTGTTAATCTGTACTTTATGGGCCCGTTAAAAGGTACTTATTATAGTTCATCTCGTCCAACATGTGGTCTCTTATAAGTACGATATGTTTGTTCGTTTCAAAGTTTAACCAACACAATGGGCTATCTGTACTCTCCCCACAAAAGGTATTGAAACCTGGTTTTTAGTGTCATAAGTTTGCAGACCAGGATGTCGTACAATAACTACGAAAATAAGTATAGTGTTTTAAGTTGCAACAAAACATAATAGTTTTAGACAAAATATATCCGCCAGAAAATAAATGACTATAGTTTCAGTTTTTCTATTACGGTTCACAATATAATTCAAACCTGATAACATGGTAAAATAAAACAAAAAAGGAAACAGGTTTCAAATAATATATTTTCGTTTACGTGCTGAAAAACTCGTTTCATACGTGGCTTAGCCATAGGTAAAGAAAATATTTTAGAGCAGCGTTCACGGTTCCCACGGAAACATACCACTCAAGGAAACGCTAAGCGAAGAAAGTTTTCAAACGCCAAAATTAGTTTTCAGCAATAAGGAAATAATGCATGTAGTGACGCCAATGTCTTTTTTTAACAGTTTAGATGAACGAATCGAAGGTCAGAATGCTGAATAAGACCAAAATTAAACTTTTATCATACACATTAACAAAATCACTCCTCACATTGGACTAATGTCTTTCTTACAGTACTCCAAAGTTGTTTTTTTATTTCGCGTAGAGTTACAAGAGGGCTATCTGCGCTACCCGTCCCTAATTTAGCAGTGCAAGACCAGAGGGAAAGCAGCTAGTCATCACTACCCACCGCCAATTCTTGGGCTACTCTTTTATCAATGAATAGTGGGATTGACTGTTACATTATAACGCCCCGACGGTTAAAAAGGCAAGCATGTTTGGTGTGATGGGGATTCGAATCCGCGGCCCTCAGATTACGTGTTGAGCGCCTTAACACCCTACCCATGCCGGACCTGCTCCAAAGTAACATAACAATAGACAACTAATGCGATCGATTAGTTCTAGATCATTTAAATGAAATTGTGGAACCGAATTTATAACTCTGAAATAATCATTTTTAAAACTTCACTATCATTTCACTTCCCCCAGTCATGGTCCTGAAATAATTTGTTTTTTTTTTCAATTTTTTTAAATTTGTGCCTTCGTACGAACTAATATGAATAACCGTTTCATCCTCCAGCTACTTGAGGTATGCAACGGTTGAACAAGTATATTGTGGAAGCAACTTGTGTATATGAGACTTGTGTGACTTTTTCCGAATGGAGATCCTTTCTGATTATGTTGCGTACTTTTCCTTGGAACACGTGTACGACTTTTGCCACTAACTATTGTGTTCGTAATTTCTCACCTGTTACGAGACGTCTCATTTTGCTTACCACAGCTGGAGTAACTACGTAATGCAGGTCTCTTTCTTATTGTTCCTGGTACCCTAAAGTGATCCAAATATTTTGTTTTATAATGTCCACTCTTTAAAATTCTCCAACTGAACATGTTTTTATGAGCTGGGTGTATGAATATTTTGTACCCATTTGTTTGTGTCTATATTTTCAAGTATGCAGCTACATAATGTTCGGTCTATGCTCTGTGCAACGAGGATACCAAAACCTATTTTGTAGTATTATAAGCCAGATGACTTAAGCCTGAGCCAACGGGAGGGAGGAGTATTTTCATTTTAAATGCGCTTTTACATATCTTTCCCCAAAACGATCATTTTTCATAGAATTATATATTTTGTTTGTTTGTTTGTTTGGGAATTTCGCACAAAGCTACTCGAGGGCTATCTGTGCTAGCCGTCCCTAATTTAGCAGTGTAAGGCTAGGGGGAAGGCAGCTAGTCATCACCACCCACCGCCAACTCTTGGGCTACTCTTTTACCAACGAATAGTGGGATTGACCGCACATTATACACCCCCACGGCTGGGAGGGCGAGCATGTTTAGCGCGACGCGGGCGCGAACCCGCGACCCTCGGATTACGAGTCGCACGCCTTACGCGCTTGGCCATACCAGGCCAATGATTTTAGCAAACTGTACTTTTTAAATCCGATAACGATGTCAGTTGTGCCACGTTTATGGTGCTAAAACATAAAGCAATGTTTAGAATTACAAGCACAGAGTGACCCTTGAATGTAGTAATGTGAATGAAATTTGATATCATCAGGTAACTTATTGCCTATAATGGGCAAAGCAATGTTAAAACTAAGCTATTGTTTTTAACATTATCATTCGCTTTAATTAAAAGGCTAAGAAAAGATTTCTGAAATATTTCTGATAGTGCCTTTGAAACCAAAGTTGGCAGTCAAGCCCAAAGTCTAAGATAAGACTTAGTCTACATGCGTGAGGAATTTGAAAACTCTCTGCTTCTCCACGAATGATATTGATTTATTGCACCATGTAAAGATAAGTTACATAGCTCTAAAGTAGCACAGCGGTATGTCTGCAGACTTACAAGTGTGAATTCTGGGTTTCAATACATACCTGAGACGTGCAAAGTACAGGTAGCCCATTGTGTAGCTTTGTGGTTAATTACAAATAACAACATAAGCTGTATCGCTTCTTCTTTATGGGTATTTGGGTGTTTTGAAAATTTTATACCCAGGAGGGTCAGGTGCAAAAAGACCTCTTCCCTCATTTCTTACTTCATTTCTCAGCCTCTACTATATTGAAGTTGTAGTGTTTGAGGGCCAGAGTAACCCACACGTACTCTTGCCCTTTTCAGGGCAATGTCAATATACTATCTGCAATCCTTTTTTTTTAATCTATTTATATAAAGATATTTATAAACTATGTATATTATACTAATTCTAAACGTCTCGTGCATGGTGGCCAGCTTGATTTATAATTCTTAAAAATATATTCATTGGAAAGAGGTACTTAAGACAAAGCTCATCATGTACGTGGTATCTGTCAAGATCACACAATAAATAATTTTTATGCCAGTTTTTATCAAAATAATTTAGTGCATTATGCGAGAGTCTGTTGGATATTGTTTCTAAGTTTGCATACTTGTATATGAATGTTAATGAAGTACTGCGCGGTACGTTATAAGCTGAGGTTATAATTGAATTTGTATTTTCTGCAGTTTTTGTAGTTGTTTTTGTGATATGTTTAACCAGGTTGGACATGCGTATTCTATAATGGATCTAATGAATGTTTTGTAGATTTTTATTATATTATCAGAAGTGCCTTGATTTTTACCCGATAGGCTTTTTGCATAATTTGCTCTTTTCCATATTATAGTCAGGATATTGTTAGTATGCTGTAACCACGTTAACATGGTATCGTAGGTTATTCCTAAAATTTTAACTGAGGTAGCAGTCTGTAAAAGTGATCAGTTCTTGTATAACTTTGGTGGATCTTTTTTCAGTTTATTTAATCTGGTGAATAGTATTACTTGGTTTTCGGAATATTTATTTTTATTCTATACTTCTGGCAGTATTCTTCTAAGTTATTCAGGACTGGTTGGAAGTTCGTTGTTGCTATTGAAGGCATGGGGACACTTTCCTAGACCGTTACATCGTTAGCAAATTGTGATGCAAAACCTAAGTTTAGGTCCGACAGTGGCATATTATTCACATACATAATAAATAAGATAGGGCTAACTACCCCTCCTTGTGGGACATCTGTCTCAGTTGAAAAAGACTCTGAGTAGGCCCCATTACCATCGAGTTTACACGTTCTATTATCCAGAAAGTTATATAGACAGCGAACAGTTCCTTGGGATAAATCCATTTCTGTTAAGCGGTATCGTATTCCCTGCTGCCAGACGGTGTCGAATGCTTTCTCAATGTCGAGAAAGCAAGTGACAGTGCATTCGTCCTTGTTAAAACTATATGTAGTTGTTTCGTTAATCTGATTAGGTGGTCCGTAGTTTGTCTAAATTTCCTAAAGCCGTTTTGAATTTCGGGTAATTTTGAATTTGCTTCTAAGTATATAGATAGTCGGTTACTAATTATTCTTTCTAATATTTTTCCTGTGCAGCTGGTTAGACAAATCGGGTGGTGGTTTGGTTTATTTGCTGACTTACCTTCTTTCTAGAACATTAAAATTACAGCTTGCTTCCAAGAAACAGGGGTATATCTGGCTGTAAATGATAAGTTAAAGAAAGCTCCAGTCTATTGTTTTATCTGGTTTTATCGATGTGTTTATTGTGCTTGCTGAGAATTTTGGTATGTACGTTATTTTGTTCTGTTCAATGAAATTATTGACTTTATTATAGAAGTATCTGTTCACGTCTGGTTCATGGTGTGTTTTGAACATGTTTTCCAGGTGGTCTTTAAATATATCTGCTTTTTCTAGTTTAGTGTAAGCTGTTTTGTCATGTGATTCTAGAGGTGGATACTCTTTGTTTGTTTTTCCTGTGTTGGTATATCTTTCCAAGTGTGTACAGAATTGTTTTCTTTTATGGTTTAATTGTGAGCAGAAGGTTTCCCAACTGTCTTGCTTTTGTTGTGGAAATTCATTTCTTATTTTATTTCTTGTGGTATTAATCTGTGTTTTTAGTGTCGAATTTAGATTTTGTATGTACTGTCTGCGTAGTTTTCTTCTTTCTTTTATTAGGTGTATTATTTCTTGATGTGGATGCCATATATGTGTTGATATGAAGTGTGTTTGTTTCGGTATTGAGCTGTTGGCTGCATGGTTTAGGCACTCGGAGATTATATGACTATATACATCTATATCTAATGCGTCCGCAGCGAAGTTTAGTACTTTAGTTGGTAAAATTTGGTTTATGATTAACTGAAATTCTGGGTCTTTTTTATAATCTAATTTATCTTTTAGTTTCATTTTGTTTAAGTGAGGGGGTGAGATAGAAGATACACCAGACTGCAAAGTGGTCAGCTCACTATCCTTATCGTGACCAACGGAGAAGTTTACGAATTTGCGACACATATTATACGAACACAGGCATAATTCCAATATTTAACTGGTGCCATCCATGTGCGTACGAAATATGTGTCGGTGTTGCATCATTTAGCAGAATCATATTGGTTTCGGTTAGAAATTTATAAAGCATTTTACCATTAAAGTTTGTAGATCTACAGTTGAAGGTGGCATGTTTACTATTTAGATATCCTGTAATTATTATATTGGGGTTATGAGTATATATCCTGTTTAATATATTGGCATCTAATACTTTATTAGGCGAGCAGTAAATGCCTACCAGTGTAACTTCGGTATTATTTTGGCTTCTTACATCTATTGCTATTGATTCATTTGAGGAAGGTATTCTTACTTCCTGAACTATAAGTTCAGTTTTATACAATAATAAAATACCTCTGTTTGAATCTATCTTATCCTTTCTATCTTGTCTGATAATAGAATATCCTTTTATTTTAAATCTATGTTGATTATAGAGTTCTCGTTTACTAATTACAAAGACATCTGGTTTTATGGTGTTTGTTATATCTTCAATCTTACGTTTGTTGGAAGTAATAGCGCCCTGGATATTTATGTGTAATACTGCGAATTTATCTGTGATTGATGGACTTGATGATGTATGTTACGATCTGTGATAGGTATGTTTTGGACATTTTTCATAAATACTTCACTCACTATTTCTATTGATTGTTTACGTTATTAGATTTTACGTATTCGACCATTATTTCAGAAAAAGCAGATGTAATGGTATGAGTCAATGTATTTTCAATGTTCACTGGTGTAGTTTTGTGTGCGTCTTCAGTAGTTTAGGGTAAATTTTCACTAGTTATTGGTGGTTTTTCTGATTGCGTAATGTTTTTTGACTAATGCAGCATATGAGTTTAATTGTGTGCTTGTGTTATTTATGGCTGTGGTGCCTGTTATGTTTTCAGGTTTCTGATCAGTAGGTGGTTTTGGTTGTTCTTTGTTAATGTGTGTTGTAGACTTGTGTGTGTGTTTTGATTTTTAATTTCGTATATATGTGTTTTAATTTATTTATATATTTGTCAACCTTTATAGTTTGCTATGCGTTGTTCCCCACAATCGCATCATTTTGGTTTGAGGCTTTGCTTGGTCCATTGAGAGATGCGGTGGTTTTCTCCATACCCTACACAACGCGCACTTGCTTGATAAGCTATGTCGTATAACTGGTTTGCTTTTGTGTTTTTTAACTTTCGTACAAAGCTACTCGAGGGCTATCTGCGCTAGTCGTCCCTAATATAGCAGTGTAAGACTAGAGGAAAGGCAGCTAGTCATCACCACCAACCGCCAATTCTTGTGCTACTCCTTCACCAAAGAATAGTGGGATTGACCGTCACATAATAACGCTCCAACGACTGCAAAGGACAAGTATGTTTGGTGTGATGGGATTTCGAACCCGCGACCTTCGGATTACGACTCGAATGCTTTAACCACCTGGCCATGCCGGACCACAAGATGTTTTGTTCTATAATAACCATTTCGTTGAAGAATATCATCAAGTAATTCACAAATGTTTGCAGGTTTGCTTTTGTTAACTGAAATGTTGAAATTCACCCTTAATTATCTCAACCGATTGAAGATTTACTGAATGTGCTCTCTCTCCCCTCTATCTCCACCCCCCCCCACCAAAAAAAAAAGATAATTAAATATGTTAAAATGTTATTCAAATCAGTGTTGGTCGATAGAAGCTCGACAGATTGTTGTGTTATCGTCTTAACAAAGTCTTTTGGCGGAACTTGTCAAAAACAACTTTCAGGTACACTTGAGATGTAATTCACTTTTCTAAAGGAATCAAATCATAACAGCTGGAACGCTCTCAATATCTTTTCGCTATCTTTAACAGCTTAGAAACGGAATATAAGGAGAGACAAATATCTCAGGTGTTTTTCTACCTTTCTACGAGTCGCTTTAATAGTACACAAAACGACAAATTGTGACTCATTAGCTCAAATGATACACTTCCAGACGTTTCTGTTCATAGTTTATATTTAAAAGAAACACTCAAGCCGAGCTCTCCTGTTTTTGTATTTGACATAAGTGATTAATAAACTGACATAAAAACGTTTGTATTGTTTTTTGCATGGAAGGTTAAAATAGAGGGCTCAATCTGAATTTGTTTTAAATAGAAATGGTCTTCAGTTCGTTGATTTTAATTATTTTTTCTTCTATATAATCATGTTATTGTGAGACATCTATTTAGTAGATGATGAAAGTGAAACGTCATCCGTATTTATTATAAAATGTTTAAACTTTTCTCTTTTTACCGTCAAGTTATAAATTTTAAATCTTCAATCGCAAAGGAAATACCACAATAAAAATTTCAAAGATAACTTCGGATGTCTCTAAAATTTCTTCTAGCAGTTTATATTGTAAGAACAAGATGTTAAAGGTTTGTTACTGCAATATTTTAAACTCTCTGCAAATTAAGTTGTTAAGGGAGGGGAAGTTTGCAATCTGCAGTAAAACACTACTCACTAGGCAACTCTTCATAGCACTCTTTTCATTTGAAAGTAGCCAAGTAGTTCAGAACTAAGGATCACTAATCATATTGTAGTGTTATGCATTATAATTTACCCCGGACGTTTCTCCGATTTTTACGATTTTCTTACGTATATCACGTATTACGATTTCAAAGAGACGGGAATGTTAATTTTAATTTAGAAGTTAATTTAATGTCGATATTTATCGTATTTATGATATTTGTCAGCAAGATCGAAATACATAATTTTCTTTCTAACCGCAAATGTATCTTAATATACAAACAACAATATAGTTTATAATACCGGTTATTATAAATATTGGTTTATATATAAGAGTTTTATAAACTTACAAGTAACACTGGTCTGGAACTGAATCTTTTATCGACGTTCATAGAGAGCAACTTAATTCTTTGTTGATACATCTATAGATTTCTCTTGAAGGCTAGCTAGCTTCAAGCACCCGTAAGTTTTCACAGACGACAATATCTAATGTTCTCGTAGAAATACTATAATCCGAAGTTAATTCACTAGAATAAAACGGTTTAAAAAACTTCGAAATCTATAAACAGTTTCTGGTCAAATTCTGCAGTTTTCCGATTAATAAGCTTCAGTTACAATTATAGCTTCTGAGACTTATAGTGCATTGACTGTAGCTGACAAACAATAATAACTTTCTTTCGATGCATTGGTATAAACTCACGCGAGATTCACGAACATTCAACGGCGTTCGAATGCACTCTAGCGTTTTTCTGAAACAAATTTTGTTATTCTTACTCTCAAAAATCTTTTACAAATTTAAAGAACAGACGAGGCTTGCGCAATACACATCGAACAATATACGTTACATGCATCAAACTGAAACAAACATAGATATTAAAATAAACGAATAACGGCAAATCCGTTACATTGAGAAGTCTAAGAGTAGGAAAAAAATCATATTAAGATAATTAAACGGAATTTCTTGAAGATAAAAATCTCGACCAGTCACAACTTCCCATATAAAATTTTCATAGAATTAGTAATACACTGAAATACTGTGCGTATCACATTATACATAACAAGTATTACTAGTTTCAGTTTAGTATATAAAACACTCTTGTGGTAATGTAATTTTGATTATTCTTCAAAAAACAAGTTATTCATTCTCTATAATTTGAGTCACTTAAACAGACAAGTTTCCGAGTGTTAAAGAGTTCGTGAGGCTCTGAGTACATGGTTAAGTAGATGTATATATTGAACGAAAACCTTGAAAACATCTGTTGTACAATTATTGTCTAGCCTTTTTTGTTATTATTACCATTCCTGTTCTCTCTATTTATTTTCCAGGACATTTGTTTTTTCTCTGTTTTAGAACTGATATTTTTATAGTGAAGCAAAATAGCAAGAATATAAATGAGGAACATAAAAAATAACGAAAAATGTTACATTAAAATAATATTTTTTCAACAGTTATAATTAAAATTGACTAAGAATAAGCAAGGTCATAAAATATACCAATGCAATAATTAGATATAAAGTGAAAATATTACAACAGGTGGCGGCAATTTAAGCGGATGCAATACACCTTTGTTGGATACTTAAGTGCTAATAGTGAGATATTATACCAGTCTTGGAGAAGTTATGGGGTGTACGTGTACGCAAAGTTTATGTTTGTCATGGTATAGTATTTTATTTCCAGTTCGTTGATGATTAATGAATAATGGGTGTTCGATACTGAAGACAATTTTGAGTCACGCAAAGGAACAGAAAATTGTTTTGAGATAGTAGTATAAATATAAAAAGTTACACGCCATTCATCTTCATACTGGCCACGTGCGAAACGGTAACGTGTATCAGCTTTGAGAGTGTAGTACTCATGATTTGACTTTCCAAGTAGGAGTAATCGTGAACACTAGTGAAAAGAAATAGCGTTCTCCTGCAGTTTGTGGGTACTAGGACAAGACAGTGTTAAAACTTAAATTGCAGCTGAAGACCATGACGGGAAATTCGTGTATCGTGGTATTTATGATTTCTGTTTTCACTTTTCAGTGCTTCAAATTAAACTGTTGGAAAACCATAAAGGCAGAATTACATACAATTAAACTGTGTGTAATATTGATAAACTCACAGCTGGCTTGGCTTGCATTGATAAATTTATTTGTGACACTGACATTGAAATTAATGGTAAATAAATTAAATTTAATCTTTTTCAGGTGGGATTTTGTTTTCTTATGCTCAATGGTAAAACTGAGTTAAGATATTTAAAATTATCTTGAAAAAAGAGGAATTAGAAGGGATCTGATTGAGAAATAAGATTGTTAAAGGGATTGGTAGTGTTGATGCATTATCGTTTTTTACACATAGTAGTATGAATAGTGGGGATAAAGGATAAAAGTACAAGTTCAACAGAGTAAGAATCATTTTCAGCAAAGAAAATTGTGTATTTCAAACAGTATTTTTTGTCCCTTGGAAAGGACTGTCTTCACGTATGGTAATTGCAGTAAATTTAAAGGAAAACTTGATAAATATTTGAGTGATGTAAATGCTTACAGTAGTTTTATTCTCAGCTCCCTGATGATTACAAAGGATATAACCTGGAGTTCTTTTCTGTCCCTCGTCATTATGAAGATTCACTAGAATCTATCTTAATTCCCAGTGGATTAATTCAAGACAGGTATGTGTTATTAGAACATTATTCAAATTATTTTCCTTAACTTCTTGAGGCATGTTATAGTTAACCTCTGTAATAGTTATTCAAAGTACCAATACTACAATGTAAACTGGTACTTTTGTAAACATTTCAAATCCATTGCTTTCAAGTATGGAATTAATTATGGTATGGAAGTTAGTGGTCACTGAATGTGTTTTGTCATAGGTGTAGCTATGAGTTAATATAAAAGGATACTTTAAAGAGTAACATTCTAACTATCATGATTATTTTAATGCAGATTACAGATGTACATGAAGTTGTAACATATGCAAAGATGTAAATGGGGCCATGTAGTGCAATGGCTTTCATAAGAAGTTAAATCTTTTATTTCAGTAAAAGAATTAGAAGAATCTTTAATTGCATTGAGTAATTTTTTTTTGTCAGCTGCATGAAGTCCACAATCTGAATCCTTTTGTGGCCTTCATTAGTCTCTGTTTGTGTGTGTGTGTTATGTGATTGCTAAGAGAACAAGCATACATAACAGGTCCTAATGAATTTCAGATGGCTGTGAATTGGAACTTGGTTCATGGTTAGGCAATGGAAGTATTAATAATTTCTAGCTGATATAATTAAATTTCTTCTTGTAGTATTTGACAACAACTACCAATTTTGTACCTTATTTAATTTAGTTTAATTTAGTTATTTATGTCTGTTACATGCCCTGATGAATATGATTTCTAATGTAGAAATTTTTTGATGTATTACAGTATAAAAATGAATTAAAAAAACGCACTGAAAGGAGTTGCTTTTTACTGTACATCCATGTAAAAAGCTGACATTGTACTAGAAACTTTCACAAAGTAAATGATAGTGTGTTAAGATGATGGATCACTAATATATTCATTATTTCTTTTAGGTTAAAACAAAAACATGGTTATCTCCTGTTAGGAAGTTTTCTTTCAACTACAAGTTCCCTAAAGATAAATGAAATCATGTTGAATCATAAGAATGATTTCATTGAAAGGTGGAAGAAGTTTGCCTGATGGGAGAAATCACTTGTTTTAACCACTGGCACATTTATACACTAGTGTGTTGTCTGTAAGTCAGTAGACACTGAAATGATATCCCATAAGGGATGCTTAACATTGCAGTTTGTTCTGTCATGGATTGGTAAAATGTATGCAAGTCATGAATAATTATAAGAATTATGCCCTCTGTGCGTTACAACACAGCATGACGTATGAATTTCAAAAGCAAGAAAAAATATTTTGGTTTTATTCATTCTTGAAAGAGAATGCTTTAAAATACCCTGTGGAAACATGTCTATTTTAATAGTTTACTTGCATTTTTTTAAAAATTCAATCTATAAAAATCGTTTACTTCATAAGACGTAAAATATTTTATTTTTATGAGAGTAGTAGTAAACGTTTGCTTTTAGTAACTGTATTTCAGTATGATTATTCAAATTGTATATTTAGATTATACTTGAATAATTGCCACATAAGTACATACAGAAGTGTATGTTGTGTTTTGATATTTTAACTTCATGTAATTTAAAATTACTTGGGCAAAGTAGAAACTTAAACTTAAGGTTTATACATGTACTACACTTGTAGTGTTTTGACTGAACCAGTATCACAGGTTTTGTGATTTTTTTAATGTGTACGTGCCTTAGTTTTCTAGTTATTTTACTGTTTAATTTTTCAATTTTAGTAATGTGTGAAATTTAATGAAAATTGTTTATTATTGCAGTATAAAGTTAGAAGTAGCTAACTGCTATGAATTATTCTAACATTCGTTCATTGATTTGTCATTTATATCTGGATAAGTGCTCAAAGTATTGATTTTTTTTTTTTTTTTCCTGATTCAGTAAATTTAGTTGAATATATTTGCCCTCTCGTAAAGTTTCCATGCAATAGAGAAAAGTTCTTTCATCAAAATAACATATTAAAATTGTTGTCTCCTTTCAAAATAGTAACATAATTTATTCATGTTTTTATAATGTAACTTTGCCCTCTTGGAGATTTTATGCAAACAGCTTTAACTGTTATAGAAATTTGCAAATCTGAATTGGTCATTGTCATGTTTACAAGGTACATTATGAAAGTAATAGTAATTAGTTTTGAAGTTATGAAAATAACTATTTTCAAATGCTGCAGGGGACTTTTGGCACAGGTATCCAATATAAACAAACTGTGGTGAATCTTTCTCAGTTCTTACTGTAATGAACTCTGTAGTTATGTAAAGTAATACATTTCTAAAAGCCTGTTGTCGTAATTGTCAAGTTTTTTTATTTTTTTGAGTATTCATAATTACTGTATTTTATAAGGACAAGAGAGTTATATAACCTATTGGGATTACTGTGTTATTTGCCAAAATTACCAACAAAAACAATAAAAGAAAATTTAGTTCTTTTAACCCATATACTGTTCCAAGAAATTAAAAAAAAAAATTAAATTAATAGCATATCCTATATTTTTATGCAAACTGTTTCACAAAATTAAGTCTATATAATTTATTATTTTATCCTTTATAAAATAAAACAAATTATAAGCTTTTGTCCCTCTTCCTAGCTTAAATTTTTTAAGAACTATTGTTTTAGTAGGTAGATCACTTCTGCACTCCTTCCTGTATTTAGTATACCATTCTTATGCCCAAAACTGTGTACAGAGTATCATGATTAAGGCCTCTTCAGTCATCTTTGTGGTAAACATAATGGTATTACCTTAATATTTTGTGTATTTTATTTTTCTCTATATCTGTTTTTACTTCAACTAAAGAGTCATTTAAGGATGTTATACTTTTCTTAAGCCTAAATCCTCCTTTTTTTTTTCCAAAATTTTTCTCTTGCTGCAAAATTAGAAATTTCCATTTTACTGTTTATCTCAAAAGTACTTTGCATTTTGTATACATGTACATAATAAGTACACAAAGCATCATTGTTTAAAACATTAAACTTAAGCACAAAGGATGTGATGGACAAAATGACAGTGATGTAGAACAAAATAATTCCAATCATTGAAAGTTAAGTACAGAGAAAGTTTTACTGTTGGTTTAGAATTGAAAGACTGGCTCGAGATGTTGCAACTGATTTTGGAAGCGAACCATTTGCAGCACTCTGTGTACTGAAGGGAGGTTACAAGTTTCTTGCAGATCTTCTGGAAAAGATTAAACAGTGTTATCGGTTCAATTCTGAAAATTCTGTTCCATTTTCTGTAGATTTCATTCGTCTTCAGAGTTATGAGGTAGGAAAATTGTTTCTATATATCGTCCAATTGTTTTAAATTCCTTACTTACTAAGAAAGTTTGGAGAGATTAATTATCTTATTAGCAGCATCTTAATGGTTACCTCTATGTAGTTTTTAGTTTATATAGTTTTATATCATTAACAATTCTGCATATAATTATTTGTAAATACCTTGAATGAATATAACTTATCAGTTACTGATTTTTTTTTTTTTTTAAAGTGATCACAGGAGTACCAGTGACTACAAAGTCTGAACATGTATCTTGTAGATGTACATGATGAAGTTTGTATGGCTTAGAGACAAATAAGTATCATGGGTAACATTGTGAAATATTCCATAAAGTGTAGTTCCTTTCACTATGGACATTATGCTCTTTTTCCATGACACAAGTATAGAGATGGTGAATTTATAGTTCACCAATGATGCTAAACTTATGTTAACTTGAAAACCTGTTTAAATGTGTTTTACATTAAGAACTTGTTCAAATGTGTTATGGATGCACACCAGTGTAAGTCAAAAATATTAGTGAATCTTCTGTCTGTGATTAAGGTCCATCTTTAATATAACACAGACCAGAGGAAATCTCTACCCATCCATCCCATAGCAAGAAGATATGTTCTAACCTTACCAATTAATCCTAGGCTCACAATGAACCATGATGATACACTATCACACACACACACACAGACAGAGAGAGAGAGAGAAAACTATCTGCATAACACTTTAGTTGGATACACTATAATAAATCATAGTATGGTTTGAGAAGTATTGTTATTGGGGTTTCTGCTAAAGACCTTTGGTTTATACAAGTGTTTTTGGATTAATGCTGTAACAATTAAATTTCACGTCCTGTGATATCCAAGTCTTGAGGAAATGTGTGAAACATCTCGTCCTGTCCATTCTAATCGGTAGGATGTTCACTCATTATGCAGGTGACTATGCTATTATTTTATGTTTAGCGTATATGCTTTTTTGGGCTTTTAAGTGTCATCATTTTTGATACGTGTAAGGTATTTGGTATTGTTTTATTTTACTTTCATATTATCACGTGTCTGCTCAAGTTTTAATAACCAACATTTATTTTGGTAACTTCTGTTTGGAACACATTTTATGGGCTTGAGTCTGTTCCTCTCTAAATATGATAGCTGGTTTTTAGATATTTACCTTTTGTGATAATTTTGCAAATCTCCTTGAAATTTTCATTAAAAGTAATTTTTGTTATTTTGTTCTATTAATTTTTGCCATTGATTTAATACATGGTCTGATACACTACTTTCTGGTTTCATCCCTATGTCTGGCAGTGTTCAAAATTTGTTTGTGCATATTTGAGGTTGTTTTTTTACTTTTGAAATACTGTTTACTTATTGAATGTGTTTCTTGTCTCTTAATTTTTATCCAGGCTTTTCCTGTTTTCTGTTCAACATTCCTTCTGAATTGTATTTTATCTAAACTTTTCCAATATGCCATTATAGGCTCCATCCTAGAAGAGAAGCTATATACCATTGTCTTCCTAATTCTTCTTGAATATTCCAAACTCCTGTGTAGCATCAAAACTAATTGTCCTCCTTCATTTTAAACAATACTTATTTCACTGTTCTGTCAACTTGTACATTATTATTGTTTCCATGTCTTTCATTTAAATTGCTAAAGACATTTAGCAACAACAAAAAAAACTTTAAGCTTATTGATTGTAAAAATACATGTACATTCACCAAATATGTAACAACAGTCATTTAGTTTTATATGAGCATACATTGAATATTGTTTGTTCACTGCCATTAGCAAAGTTGTAAGTTAATTTAATAATAATCAAGAATATGTGGAATAAATATCAGTAAAGCATAAGTTTCATACTGTTTTTATAAAACCTAAAATATTAATTTGCTGAATGTAAAAGGTTAAGACAAGTAGAAAGGTTATATGCGTGTAGTTGTAGTCTTGGTGGATTCAGTCCAATCAATTATTTTTAAGTTTATCAGTTACTTTTTTATTGTATGTGGGTGTGTATAATTCACCAGATGGAAATGATGTTTTATTCTTTGTTCTATTTCAATAATGTAGTTAATATCATCGTGACATTTGAATGTATTCATTTTCTTTGTTCTACTCATGTTATCTATCTCAAGAAGTGATCAAATTTACAATTTAATTTCGTACAAAGGTGTATTTTCTCTTGTTGTATACATTTACCTGTACACTTGAAACTGTTTGTGTGTATATTTAGTTTGAACTAATTAAGTATTTTTATAAATAATCATGTGTGCAGCATACAAATGTAGTATTACTAATGAATAGTCATTTTTAGCCAGTTATCTTTATTTTTGTCATGCATAAATATTTAAATGGTTTTAAATTCAGATACTATTAGTAGTCTTAAAAAAGTATAGGTTTAGGATAATCTGTGTGTAGGTTATACTTCTGAGTGTCATATTTCTATGTATGTTAAGAAGTGTTGTTATAGTGTATTTAAATTGTACACAGTTGAAGTATTTCTTCATAATTCTTAGTGGTTATCTTACAACATTGCTAGTTCTTCTTTGATGTGAAATTACTTTGTTTCATGCAGAAAGTTTCCACTTCTATATACAATCATATGTAGCATTTATGTTTTTCAATTACTTTTATTCCAAACAATGCATGTGATAAGTTATTTAAAAAAACAAAAAAAATGTTTGACTCAGTGATTTAGTGACATACAAAGCTGTCAGCAAGATGAAAACCTTGTTGATCTGCTTATCTCTTTACTCTTATAACTTGGTGAAAATAAATGCTGTTAGAGCACCAATTGCCATTTGTTACTGTCAGAATTTCTAGCTCCATTTTCTTAAAACCTTGTTTGCATGTTGTTTAACATCCAATAAAACAATTTGGGAAAATAATCTTTTCAAATAAGCTATTTGTTACTGTAAATAAATAATACAAAATAAAAGTAGACTTTATAGAGGGCATTAAACATTTTATCAGGTTATTAGTTTTTCACGTGTTCCTTAGTCTGTTTATTTTCTTTTTGTCTCATTTACTATTTTCTTCATTACTACTGTAAATTTCATTACAAAAATAACTAATGTTTAACCAATATTTACATTAATAATTGCATTACAATAAATGTTCTTTAGGTTATTTAAACATTTTATGGTCCCTTTAGTTAATTGTTTTACTTTTCAGGGTGATTGCTCAACAGGGAAAGTAAAGGTTCTTGGGGTAGATGGATTATCTTTCCTTCAAAACAAGGCATAGTATATGTATTTAATGTTTTTGAGAAATTAGATATTATATTTTTATCTGTATAAATAAATATCTTGTATACAGAATTAGTTAATTTCTGATAAGAATAGTTTAAACTACCGACATGCACATGTTTGGCATTCAATTTTATAAATTCTTTAATCGTAATTTAATTTTGTGGTTCAGTACTTTTAAACAAGATGGAATCTTCAATGATAGCAGCTGTGATTAGATATAAAATCAGTCAAGATATGGAATCATGAGCTAAAAGATTGTACTTGTAAAAACAAAATTCTGAGTCATTCAACTAGCAGCCTTGCTGAAGTTAAAAACTTCAGATGAAAAATGTTATTCTTGTATATGTAGAGTGTAGACATAAACAAAATCATTAGGTTTAATTTCAGTAGTTTTTTGCAAGTTTTCTCAAGAATTGTAATGAGTACTAAAATTTACAAGATTATTTTAAGTTAATAAAACACAATAGCAACATGCATTTAAATGTCTAATTTTGGTGGGCTTATTAGTTACCAAACTTTATTTTAAGTTGATAATAAAACACAACATGCATTTAAATGTTAAATTTTGGTGGACTTATTTTTCTTTACAAAACCTAAAGTAAGTAACACATCTGAATATTTTAAATCTTAGGAAGTCTGAAATTTTCAACAAACCAATAAAACTGCTGTTACATGTTTGTAATGTCACACTCATCACCGATTAAATTAGTGTTGCCCTAATTAGAAGGTGACCTCAAATATAAAGTGAGTTCCATGTTCAGAAAAAAATTGAAAATAAAAAAATAACTGAGTGTTGTAAAGTTAACTCCCTGTTCAGGTCTGCAAAATCACTGAACAACCTGCAGGTGCATTAGTTGTAAAAATTAGTGATGACTTGGTGCATATGTGTAGATGGATGCAAACTGGATAATTAGGAATGCAACAACCTAGAATAGAGGGAAGGGGTGTATATAGTATTCTGCAATTATAAGGCAACTATGAATTTTAGAGCCTTAATATACACCCTGTCATTGTTTTATTATATTGAAATTTTTACATTCTACCAAAAATCCTCTATTGTAATTCCAAAAATGATATCCATTTTTCTCCATTGTGGAATACAAATTTTTCATTTTTACTTGAGTGAGTTATTTTAATTGAAATTGGGTTACATTTTTGTTATGCATAAAATGTTGACAACCAATGGCTATAGATTTTGCTAGACCAATCATGACATGAGATTGAGATTCTTATCAATCATTCTAGAACTTAAACATAATAATAATAGTTTATCGTGGTAAATGAAATAATAATTTGATCTAAGTAAAAAAGTCCTTATGTGATGAGGAAAAAAAAGAATTTTAGTTTCGAAATCTGCAAAGTTGATTTATTTACAATCTATTGTTAAAAGCAAAACAATTTTTATGACGATTAAATTTGTGGTTCTCTGTTTAATAATGATAAAAAGAAAGAAACCAACATCACTTTATAATCAAGCCAGTACTGTAATGCATGGATTCATATTTTGATATTGTTCATTAGAACATTTAACTGCAAGTAGAAAATTATTCTATTGAATAATTAAACAAAAATCAAACTGTTCCAAAATATTTTTATTTTGATAGAATCTTGGAAAATAGTAATTCAAATCCTCCTGATATGCTACTGTTTTTATCACAGATAGGAATAAAGTTTATTTAAATAGATATATACATCTAAAAGTATTTCATTGTTTCTTTGGAATATTGTGTAATGTTGCAGAATGTGCTTGTAGTAGAAGACATTATTGATACTGGGAAGACAATGCAAGTTCTGTTGGAAATTTTGGAGGAGCAGAAACCTAAATCAGTCAAAGTTGCAAGGTATGTATGTAAATACTTGTTTAACTTGTTTCTTGTTTGAATAAATGTAAAATTTACAGAAGAATTTTTACATTGCATCTTGTGCTATGTGGAATAATGGATTTTGAAGAGACAATCTGAAGGTATGATGATAAAACTAATTTTGTCTTAATTTTTCTGCCATTGGCCACCTATGGCATCGCATATTTTATTTAGAAGTTAATACTGGAAAGAATGGGCTACTTTGATTATGCACAAAAGATGTTTAGTACTTATTATTTTTGAGGTCTAAGTCACTTCATCAGACTCTCTATCTGTTCTGAGACCTTTGAAAAACAAAATATACAAGTAAGTATAAGTGTAACAATGAAACATTCTTGAAGTGTTTTAGATGTGGCTGTCAATGTGATGGTTTAAGTTTAGCAATTATGCTAAACCATTGGTCCAGGTCAGAAGAGGAAAGGACTTAACCAAAGACATCCCTATCAATTTGACATACCAGCTGAATTGGAGATTCATCAATTGATTACTACATAAGTAGTAATAACATAAAGGGCACAATAGTATCGTTGTCTTCAAAATGGGGTTTGGAGTCATTTGTTTCAATATTTTGAAACTAACAGCATGGTGAAGTTCAATGATTCAGCAGAGGTTGAAAGACATCCATGATATATAACAAAATGGTACCACAATAATATAATCCATATAGATATAATCATGTGCTATTCTTATTCCTTTTGCTTTTGTTTCAGAAGATGTGCCAAGTTTTATTTGTTGAAATCTATCAGTTAACACCAAATCACTGGTTTTCAGATTGACCCTTAACCATTCCAAGCTTGGTACTAAATGATGTTGAGCTGGCTCAGGTGGCAGGTGTTAAACACGAGTTAAAGATATGATTCATTTGTGTTTATTCTTGGCTTCATATTTTTTGATTAGAAAATGAACAGAAGCTGTTCCTTTTCAGTATTGTCTAATTTTTTTTCAAACTGAAACCTTGAATGTTTCACAGTTACAGCATAGGTATAATTATACAAAAAAATGTTTGAGTGGTAAATGTTATAAAAGTTTACTAACTAGGTTTTGTATAATGTTTACCTTGATTAATTGCTTCATGTTTAAAAAAATAATTTATTTCATATACTTTATTAAAAATTTCTTTTTATAGTATTGACTTAAATGCAAACTTTGCAGTGCTGTAAAAACTATACAGACCTTTGATACACTTTTTAGAATATCTTACATTTAAGACTAGTATTACAGTATGTTAATGAACTCTGTTGTTGGAAGAGAAATAAGAAAATCCTCTGTTATAATTCTGTGGGTGTCTTATTGTCATTTTATTAAGAAACAAAACTTTGAAGCTGTGAACAATTATTTTTTTAAGTGGTTTGTTCATTTTACTCATTTGTGTTTTTGCTACAAGATTGCAGGATTAGAAGTTTTGCTGTTTATATAAATTGTAGATATTTTAGTTACTATCTTTATTTTTAGTTTGTTTGTGAAGAGAACAACTTTGAGCTCAGGATTTCAACCAGATTGTAAGTGTTTTAACATGTTGTATTGTTATATAATGTTAGTTGTTTTTTGCAGTTTCTTTTTTTAACCTCAGTTAAGCACTTGTGATATTATTTATTAAAAAAATATTAAATAATGATTGTTAAAGTATTTAAAGATAAGGCTTTAAAATTAAACAATTTTCAGCATATTAAGTTTTTTTATTATATTTTCAAATATATAATATGAAGAACTGAATAGTGACCAATAACACTTTTTCTTCACCTCTTCAGGGTATATGTTTTTTCTCATAGTGACTATAAAACATGTTGATGCCCACAGAATGCTTTATACTTTTTACTATAAAATAGGTCCAGCTTATCTCTTTTTGGTTAATTTGTGTTCAGAGTCACTGATGAGGAGTGGAATTCTCTGAAACTAATATAACACAACACGTGTTGATTATAGTGTAGATTGAACTGGGTCTCCCTTGAAATAAGATTTTTAAAATTAAACAATTTTTGGAATAATAAGTTTTTATTTATTAAACTAACAAATGTATCTACTGTTTAAGAAACTTAAACTGTAATGATTAGACTGCATTGAATCTTCATGGTTACCCTGGTTGTTTGATATTTTGAACCTCGCATTAGCTTATGCCGAGGGGCAGTTGCTAAATAGACCTAAAGTACATTTTGGATGTGTTCTGGCATAACCTAATGATTATGGTGTTGGACTTGCAGTCTGGTGGTGCATTTTATACTACACCAAATTAGAAACTGAATTTGACGCATATTTAAAATACTTCAAGTGAAAAAAAAATTATTTTTTAATTGGCTCAGCTATGTGTTTGTATGGAATAGTGGAAGGTGGAAAATAAGATATTTATATGGACCCTGATATTAGAGTAAATGAGAAATTGGATCCTTGAGAAAAAATAATTTATTTCCCAAGGCTTATGTTTGTACCTGTAAACTGCTATTATTTCTTAAGTGGATGGTGGTCCTCAGTTCAAATATAGCTTGACAAAGTTTAGTATCTTGTCATTCATTATAATGTTTGTTGATGGTAAAAAATAGTTCATTACTCTGGTGGATATTTTTTAATGCAATAATGCATCTTTTGCAGATGCTTTCACTAATGCTGAGGATTGTTGTATATGGCATGTCTTATGCACTAACACATCACATAGGACTATGCATGTTGAATACATTCTACAAAGGCTGAATCTACTATATTAAAACAATTTTCATTATTAAAATCAGTCACATGACAACCACTGCTAAATATCGTAGTGGAATAGAATAATACATGACATCTTGGTATTTCATGGATAGTATATACAATGCCACCAAAAGTTGTTTACTTTTGAAATGAGTATGTAATAGTTGTTTCTGATACAATAATACACTCAGATTATTATTCTGATTGGAGATTTAGAATTCCCAAGGTAGGAGATAATGCTTTTACTTAATGACATTTGAGAGTAAAGGAAAATAGATCAACTTTAAGCACTAAGACCATTGAAAAAGAAAAAACTGCAGCAAGTTATATGAGAAGTGAAACATTTTGTAACTGGTAAAAAATATGTCAAAAGCCATCAATTTGCTTAAACCAACAGTATTTCAAAATCTACAAAGATCTTCATCTGGAAATCAGGCCAACAGAGACAGATAAAGTTCTATTTGATATTACTATTGAAACAGTACCAGAAAACAAACTTTTTTGTTCACAAGATAGATCATAGAAAGAACACAAGGAAGAGTCTTGTGCTTTGGACATGGCAGTTTTAAAGTAGCCTTTTGCAATGGAAATAATGCTGCAGGATTATTTTCAAGATGCTTAATTGTCAGAAAGAGCTACCAGATGTAGTGACACTGATATAACATTGTGATGAGGCTCCAAAATCATTTCACTAAAATGTATTCAATCATCTGTATACAGTTTAAAAGAGGCAACTTTCATTAACAGCTGTTTTCATGTTTATTTAACAGCTAGGGGTCCTTTGAAGCACAGTTAATTTCAATAAAAGGAAATATGCATGATATTTGCTGATATTTTTGTAATATTGAAGTTTTTTTAAAGAAAAACATTGATAGGATTGTAAACTGAAAAAGACAAAACTTCTAATTTTGATTATTTGCTGTTTTATTTATGAATACAGATGTGGGTTTTGAAATTCCAAATAAATTTATTGTTGGATATGCCTTGGACTACAATGAGTATTTTCGAGATTTGAACGTAAGTTGATTTTTTTGCGGTTTTGTAATTTCTGTTCACGTTTGCTGTTATGCTACCTATACATTTTGTCATATTTTTTTTGTTGTTGTTAAAATGGTTTATATCCTCATCAAAATGCTGTGGGCCGTGAAGTTGAACAATGTTATTCTATTTATCATAATTCCATGTAGTGTACAGAAAATATAAAACTAATTTTAAACTTTGTTTCTTATATTGGGTACAATTGTGTTTCAATGTAATATCTTATGTGCATATATCTCTTTAGACATACAAAAATCAAAGTTAATCATTTGATTAGGGATAAGTATTTCATTATGGGAAAGTCTATCTCTTGAGACTATCGGCTGATAATAAACTAACTTTAAAAATTATTCTTATAGGGCCACTTATTCAACATTGGTCAGTTGTGATGATAAATCAAGTTGTATTCCCATATAGTGTTAACCATAACATCACACATGATATAAATATAAGTATTAATACATTTAATGTATGTTTATTTAGAAATGTACTGTGTATTCTGTTCCTTAATATTTTTCTTTTTTGTCTTACAGCATGTATGTGTCATTAATGAACATGGGAAAGAAAAATACTCTAAGAAGAATACCAAACTGTTATAGTAAGAAATGGGAACACATGATCTTGCATGATTGATCCTTGTGATCAATTTTAAGACTTAATATATCAATTTTTTTTTCTGATTTTCTCTATAATCTATAGATATAACTTCAAAAATGTTTTGAAATTTTGTTCTATTGACATGTTCTTCACATCTTCTCTTGTTATATAAAATATTTATTAAGAGTGAAAATTCTCTTAAGTTCATCCAAAATAATTTATTAATGTGCATCACAGAATGTAAACTGTGTAATACATTATAAAAGAAATACAAAGTCAAGTCTCCTGATTTTAACCAAACTTGTGCTACTGTTTTTGTATAAAATGTATAAATCTAAAAGATGTTGGTAAAACATAAATTAGAATATAATTATTTGTACTTAGCTAAGGCTTGACTTCACTGAGGACTTGTTGTGCTTCTCACAGTGCCTATTATTATTATTAAGTTCGTTTTTAACTGCAACTTGTCAAAATGTGTCTGAACAGGAGAATTCTTGTTTAGTTATTTACATGTTTATTTAACACTGGAGTTATAGTATAGCGACATAAGAACTGCTGTTTATAGAAGATGGTTACTGAATTAGAAAAAATGGTAATGCTTATGACTAAAGTTCAAACTGGTAATGGAATAAAACTTAAACATCTTTTTCTAGCTTCAGTGTACTTCAAATTACAAAGGTTATTAAAAGATGTTGTATTATATTAGTTGTGATAAGTTAAATATTAAGTAATATTGATGTGCAAGTTGAACACCTTGCTATGACAGTTATTTACAAGTTTATTTTTCTTCAGTGTTAAGAATTTTTAAAAACTTCCTAGAAGCAAAGAGATTTAATGAGAAATTTATTTTCAGAGTGAAATTAAACTTGATATGGGATATGTAATACTGATCTGGTGGATATCTACTAGGAATAGTTCTTGTTTATTATTGAGATATTAAAAAAAAAATGTGGTAGCAGTTTATTATAGCTTCATCATTGATTTGTTTTTAAACTTCTCTTAAAGGTAGCTTAGTAGAATATCAAAGATAAATTATAGATTTTGGTATGTTGTATGAATAGTAAATTTCATTTAATAGAAATTTTCTCTCATATCAAATAGTTTCATAATGGCACTATTAAAGTTTAGAGAAAATTGTAAGAATTATACATTGGTCTAGATTTTAACAATATCTAAGTGTAGACAGCCAACAAATATCTAGCTCAAATGGTAAATGTCTGTTTCACTTTCTGGTGTATTCCTAGTTTGGTTAAAGAATATTTTACGACAAGTTGCACAACATTCATATTTTTTGTATGAACTACAGTAAAACTGCAAGAGATTCTAAACACATGTGAAACCAGTACAAGTGTTAATCAGTGATTGTTTCTTGCTAATGTTCTATAGAAAATTTAAGAGTAGTGTGTTACAATGGTATTTATTGACATTCTAATGTTCAGATAAACATTAGATACAAATATTTCAATAATGTGGCATATCCATTCTCACATATGAAGTATTCAGTTAAACCTTACCAGATATAAAACTTTCACAGATCATATCATACATTTACACGTATTGGACATATCTTTTGAGTTGTTTATAGTTTAACCAATGCTTTTAAGTAGATCCTGAGAGCTTACAAATCTATGAATAACACTTTTTCTAATTGTTTTTCTTTTTGTATAATTTTCAGGATAATACATGAAGTAATATATTGCAGGAGTAATACCTCATAAACCTTTTCCTAAGAAATTTTTCACATTAATTATTAATTATTTAATGTTACTAATTTGTTAGAAGTACAAACTGGCATGACTTAGTGATTATATTGTAGTATGTGTGTGACACCAATAATTTTCACCATTATATTGAAGTTTGGGCTTGATAAAAGGGGTGGGTAGATGTTTGACTTGTGTATTTGTTTGTTATTTGACAATACTAAGAAGGAGAAATTCTTTTAAGTTTCAGAAAAAAGTGTTTATGAATTTATATTTTCTGTAATATATTAAATGCTAATAATTTTTTTATAAAATGTAATAAAGATCAGTGTATAAACTTAGGAACTCTTTTCTCAGTTTATATAATTTCAAGATATACAGGAGCGTTTTTATATGTAGAAGTAATGTTTCAGTAACGTATTTTAAGCACAACAACTTAACAGGAGCTCATCAATTGAATCAAAGTATAGATAAAACTGGTTTGTTTCTGCCTTGCAGTGTTTATTCTAATTCCAAAATTTCTTTTGTGCTCGTTAACTAAGCTCTACATTATTTTGTAGATTTGTAGTGTTTCTGAAGACCGAAAATGATAAAATAAACTACACAAAAACATTAGGTTTATCGGATGTTTGGTGACATTGTAAATCACCAATAAAAAGGAACTATTACGTCTTTTGTTTTTTATGCAACTTATCAAGTTAGATAAGGTTTTGTTTGGTTTATATTCTATGAGAATCGAATTCAATCCTTTGGTTTACTTGTTATTCAATCAGTTTTAAAGTATCTAAATAAAACGTTATTAAAGTGTTGATCTCTTAAAAGTAGTGTCTTTACTAACCGTTTCAGCACAGAGGTGACATTAAGACATTTATAAAAGATGTTAATAATATTATTTTAAAAGATCAATTTAAATTGCAAAAGCTGGCGAAGCTTTAGAAACCATAAGGCCTAAAATTTCTGAAATGTTATTTTTACTCACTTGTTACAATGAATCTGCATTGGTCAAATCAATAGGAATGTAGAACAAAAAACAAACTTTCGGCCTAATGGTCTTTAATTGTTCGTAAGCTTTCGTTCTTAAAACCTTAATATTCATTAACTGTAAAATATACAAGTTGGTTATAAAGAGAACCTAATTTATTTTGAAACCTTCTAGTTGTTGAACTAAATTTTATCAGAGGTTTGTTGAAAATATTAAGATTTATTCAGGGGTTCGATTCCACTAGGTGAATTGTCCTGTTATGAAACCCACGCCAACCAGTAGTCTTTTACCCTCCTTTGAAGATCCTAATTTTTCTGCAATATCTGAGTGGCCCTCTTAATACCGTGACCTCTCCTTATCTCCACACACACTTTTCAGTTAGACACAACATGGCTAGATGGTTAAGGCACTCGAAATCCGAGGGTCGCGGGTTCAATTATCCGTCACACCAAACATTATCGTTCCTTACAGCCGTTGCGGCACTATAATATACGGTCAATCCCACTATTAGTTGGTAAGAGTAGCCAAAGAGTTGGCGATGGGTAGTGATGACTAGCTGCCTTCCATCTAACCTTGCACTGCTAAATTAGGAAAGGGTAGCGCAGATAGCCCTCGTGTAGCTTTGCGCGAAATTCAAATGGTGGGTTCGAACCCAGTCACCAAACATGCTCCTTAGGGTATTAGAATGTGACGATTTTTTTCGGTTATTTGCCAGCTTTACTCCTTGTAGCTTACAGCTTCTAAATTGATGACTAGTGCAGAGAGCCTTCAACTAGTTTTATGAGATGCTCCGTAGACCGACATTTAAGTCGAATACAATGGCAAACAACGATTTTTCGGGCGTAAACAGAGTAACTCTTGATGGCTTAGGCCTAAAGCATTAAAGTGAGCACAGCACCAAACTCATTAAACTGTGTGTATTAATATAATTCAATCTAAAAAGGAAAAGTTAGTGTCTAACATAGCGATGATAATTTTTTACTATGTCGTTATTAATTTGTATTGTAGTATGCTATTCACAATAATTGATTGAATAATTCTATGCAAGAGAAAACAATAGGTACAATAAATATTTGAGGCTTTTTATTTCTGTTTGTTTCTAAAATTCTCAGGAAGTTGCAGAAAACGTTACTTGTGCTAGTCGTCCCTAATGTTTAATTGATAGTCTAAAGGAAAGGCACCTAGTCAATAGCACTCGCCGCCACCTCTTAAGCTACATCATTTGAATTGTGTGATTTTAACCGTCACTTTTATAACGCATCGTTTGTGTAAAGTTCGACTTCACAGGGCCCTGTCGGGTCAGATAGTTAGGGCACTTGACTCGCAGTGTGAGGGTTTTGGTTTCGAATCCCAGTCGCACCAAACATACTTGTCCTTTCAGCTGTAGGGTCGTTATTATGATCAATCAATCCCACTATTCTTTGGTAAAAAAAAATTGTCTTGCACTACTAATTAGGGTCGACTAGCGCAGATATTCCTCGTATAATTTTTCCTGGTTAATTTTATAACCGCATCGTCAAAGGAATTGTTTGAAATTGTTCATAAAAATTTAACAGTCAAGAACGAACGTAACATCCAATCGTGTTCATCCAGGAATATGTACAGCCACGCCCTCACGTGAGGGTGTGCCAACCAAGTGAACATATGTTACTGTTTCTAAAACAACTAACAGCATGTAGCTTGAAAGATTAGGTTTTTTTATGGTCATATATTTATAATGTTCTAAAACTAACCATTTACCTATTCAAAAAAACAAACTAGGATGTATTCCACTTAAGCCCATATTTTCTAAATAATCTCCTTTTTTCTGGTATAAATTATGCGATCTGTAAAACCTGCTATTTTTAGGGCGTGCACGGAAATAACGAAAACGATGCTGTTGAAACTCTCGCCTAGTTCTACTGTAAAACATACAGAGATCTATTGCAGGAACTTGTAATGCGCAATCGGTTGATATGTTAATTTGTATCAACGTCCCGGTAGGTCGAACAATCACATTCCATACGACGGCTACAACTTCAGTTCCACCAGTGCTTTTTCATTGCGATACGTGTATTGGATTCACACTGTAATGAAAACAAATAAAAAGTAGTGAGGTAAGTTTAAACAGCCATATCTTTTGATACAAAGATGGGATGTTAAAGGTATGCCATTGTTTATATATATCATAAGTACCAAATGGAAAAACAATAACTATAGAACGTAAACATCAAATTCGGGCAAATTAAGTTCCAAAGTGACAAAACAAACCGGTTTTAACCTGTTGTCACGTCACATAACCTGTATAAAGAAATCGTGACAACAGGATAAGAACATGCATAGAATTTAATAATATAGGAAAATCATTGCCAAAAAAACTGTAATGCAAATTCTAGCTTAAAGTAGTGTAATCATAGTACATTTTAAAAAAATTTCTTATAATATTAAATGCTATACATGTTTTTTGTTAATTTTAGTAATTTAACACATATAAAAAGATGTGTGTTTAAAGGCCCTGCATGGCCATGTGGGTTAAGACGTTCGACTCGTAATCTGAGGGCCGCGGGTTCGAATCCCCATCGCATCAAACATGCTCGCCCTTTCCGCAATGGGGACATTATAATGTGACAGTCAATCCTACTGTTCGTTGGTAAAAGAGTTGGCGGTGGATGGTGACGACTATCTGCCTTCCCTCTAGTCTTACACTGCTAAATTAGGGACGGCTGGCACAGATAGCTCTCGTGTAGCTTTACGCGAAATTCAAAAAACTTAAAATTTAACACACAAAGAACTGCCGCTGAGCTACATTGAGTACTGCACATACTTGTGATTATGCGAATGAACGGACCATTAAACGATGTGTGCAAAGTTAACTATTTTAAAAAGTTTTTAAATGTCAAAATTTTGCAATTAGGTTTTTTAATTTTTAAAGTTTGTATTGCTAGTATGCTATAATAGTGACGGTCAAATCGTACTACTTGGTGAAACAAGAGTTGTAATTGGGTGTTGTAGACCAACTGCCTTTTCTCTAACAATTTAAAGTTTGGTTTGTTTTGAATTTTTCGCAAAGATACACGAGGGCTATTTGCGCTATCTGTCCGTAATTTATCACTGAGAGACTAGAGGGGAGGCAGCTAGTCATCACCCACCACAAACTCTTGGGCTCGACTTTTACCAATGGATAGTGGGAGACATTTAAAGAGGTTCTGGGACAGCTAGCTTCCCCACTTATTGGTATGTGATTGTAATCTCCTCTAAGTTGTCTGTAATTGTCTCGAATATTTTGTTTGTTTGCTTTTAGAATTTCTCGTAAAGCTACATGAAGGCTATCATCCCTAATGTAAGACTAGTGAGAAGGCAGCTACTTCCCCACCGCCAACACTTGGGTTTAACCAACTAATAATGGGACTGACTATAACAAATTACAAGTCGAGCGCCATAATCACCTGACCATACTGGGCGTCTTAAATATGTAACATCATAGTTTGAAATGATTAGTTCTAAAGCTAGAATGAATGTAACCAAAGCTATCAATATAACAGTTTTTCCAAAGTCTTTCTCATGTTCTTCTATTGGCTTGGGGATAAGTATGGAGGGTTATAATGCTAAACTTCAGGTTTCGATACCTGTGATGAGTACATAGAGATAGCAAATTATGTAGCTTTACGATTAACAACAGACAAAACCTTCCATAATTGATTAAATGAGCGTAAGATTTTAATAATCTCTCAGTTTTGAAATGCTCGGTTGGACAAAGCAAATGTATGGCTTATATAGAAGAAACCTTCATCTGAGGTGTAAAGTTATATTTTCTATAAATTAACATATAATGTCGTAGGTAAAACCTACCTTAAGGAAAGCTATATTCTCTTTCGAGAACAACATTCAAATGTAAGGAGTTTGCCATTATGGTTTAAATAATTGGTTCTCAAACTTTTTGTGTCTGTGATGTTTGAATTGTTTTAAAAAGCCTGTATTGATAGCGAAGAAAAACTTAGAAAATATTAGAGGATGGAAATCTCGACTCTCAAAAATCAACTTAGAAATAGCCTTACAACCTTCACGGGAATTTGCTTAGTAGCTGAGCATAGATTTGAGTATAGCAAACTTAGCCGTTTTTGCTTTGGGCTTTGAAGAGAAACTTGGCCAGTAACGATGAGAAAACTATTAAACTTTCTCCTTTTCTTTCAAGAATCACTATATACTTTGCTCTATACCTGCGCCTGAATTTTGTTTAGTAAGTTTGCTCAGGTTTGAATAACGTATTCATAAGTATTTTTTGTAGGCTCGTAGAACAAAGATAATAATAATAATAACCTGAAGAACAAATGGATGAATATTAACCTATGTGTCTAACAATCGGAAAATCAACTTTTTTTGCCATTTTCAATACTTTAGCAACTTTATTCATTGGGTATTGTTTCAAGAATAAGTTTCGTTTATAAGATTATTTTTCCCTATGTTCTATTATAATTGAAGTGAAACTCCTGGTCGAACAATATTATGAAATATTATAATTATTTATAATATTCCTCTGTCTGTAAACTTTCTACCTAGTGATTATTCAATTTTATCTTAACGTTCTACATTTAAAATAGATTTCTTCGTTTTACAATCAAGCATTTCTAAATTCGTACTTTCTAAAAAGTGGGTTCTTCGTCATCAAAGTGTCATAACTAAGTTGAATCAGGTGTGAGTAAAAGATGGAGTGACGTCTTGTTTACACAAGTATACTACCATGACAACGCGGAAGTGTTTGGGTTAGTTTTGAAAGAAATATTGCAGATGTGACTAATTTCTGTTGTGCAATACGATAGGAATAAATGGGGAAGAGCAAATGCTAGATATAAAGAAGTTAAGTTTTTGTTTTAAAAAATAATTTAAATAGAAACTGCAATAGATATTGTTAAAATAAAATGAATATAACATGAAAATCGATCATCAAGAAAATATTAAATAGAAAGGACTAAAGCGGTCAAATTATTTCATCAAATGAAACCTATAAAATATTTGTCTTCTCAACTTGCTGGAATTCTTATGTAGCTAATGTTATCTAGTAAGTACGAATGCAAGGCTTACACCAAAGTCATTGCAAAGTAGGCCTAACTTGTGTATTTCGGTAACCTCAAACGATTTATGAGTCTTTGTTTCTTTTGCTGATAATTTAAAACAAGTACATTGTTTTATGAACATATAAATAGCGTGTTCTTTATAAACAGTTTCTAAAGTTGAGATCTGTTTATTCTGTTGAATCACTTTACAACGTTTTTATTCAAGTGACGAATCATGATTATTAATAGAAAGTGAATACCTGTAAAAACACGCGTGTCGTGCGCTTCTTGAAGATGAAATAAGAAACGGTTTCCTCTCCATGGTGACTTAGTTGCAAACTCGGAAACAACTATACAGAACCAAAACTCGGGTTTTAGTTCTATCCTACAGGTTTAAAACCATACGACTGCAATAATCTTCTAACAGAAAAAAATAAATGCGTGTTTACCATTCAGTACCAGGAGTTTGGTGTATTTTTGTTAGTTCAGTAGCTCAGAGGGTGAATTTGAATGTTTAAAACGCTAAAAATCGGGTTGCGATACATCTTGTGTAAACTTAGGCTTAACAACAAACAAATTCGTTTGGGTTTCATTATTTTATGTTATTATAACGTGAGAATTTTTTACAGGTCTTTTTACAGGTCAATTATAAACATTTCACTGTAAAAAAATTAAAAACAACGGGAACAGGACACTCATGAAAGACAGTTATTAAAAAGCTCAACACAGATAATGTTTAAAATTATATAGTACTTAAAAACTGTTCCTTCCTGGTGATGTTGGGTCTGGAACCCATCGAAACATGTAGATGTTTTTAATAAGGTCTGGTGCCTTCAAAATTGTGAAAAGTGTTGTAGACTTTTGAATGTTGTTTAATTCGAGTTTTCATGACTGATTTCATTACTGTGTATTGTACCTGCATGGAGACAGCAATACTATATTCATCACATTGTTTGCCACGACTAGCCGATGTCTTACTAGTAACGAAACAGTTAGACCAAGCTTACAAATATTTTGTTTGTTTCTTTTTGAATTTCACATAAAGCTACACGAAGGTAGCTGATCATCACCTGAGATTGGTTGTAATTTTATAACGCTCCACGGCTGAAAAGGTGAGCATGTTTGATGTTATAAGAATTCCAACCCACGACCTTCGGATTACTAGTCGAGCGGCCCTAACCACCTGGCCACGTTTACAACAAAGAAAGAGATTAGCTTGCTTTTAGTGTTTTTTCGAATTATTAACTTGGTAAAAGTAAAACTGATTTATTTTTAGAAAGTGGAGCTGTTCAAATTCCCTTGTTCAAAGTGGCACCGAGCTTCCGTATAAAGATAGTGGCGAAGAAGATCTGTGATAAAAATAGGAATTGTCTCAAATTCCTATGTTATTTTTCTGATCTCCAAGACTTGTACATCCAATACTTTTAATGTGTAAACATTATTGATACTTGTGCTCTCTTATGATTTTTCGTAGAGTTTAATGTTTTAGACGTAAATGGAAGTTCTGTTAGCAGTGTAATAGAAATATAGAACATCAGAAGAATTTTCCAGTGCCGGTGAATATTAATAAGTACATTCTGTCGATAATAAGCGAGATATAACATTACTAAAAGGTTTTTAAAAAGAAAACGGAGCAGGACCAGACTTGTAATTACCTGAATCCTGGGCACGTGCCAACAGTGTTTGTAAAGGTTCAGAGTGGCCGTATGTGACAAAAATATGTATTTTTATAAATATGTACGGCTATTCATTTCATATCTACTAATAAATTTTCATAACTTAGAGAAAAAAATAGGTTTAGTTGTTTTTTTTTGTTTTGTTTTTATAAAGACCCAAACAACACTTCTTTTTAACCACCTGAAAGACAGTGTTCTGCGTTTATGTTTCACTAGGTGTCTCGCATATCGATAAATAAAGCAATCACGACAACTTTCAAATTAACTCCAAGCCAACAACTATACACAAAACGATATAGTTTGTTATAGTATTTCACGACAAAGTTAAATATTATACTTTCTTGGCAACTAACTTGAAATACACGACAGTGTGCACTTCACTTTCAAGTGGTTTAATATGGCTATTCAATAATAAGATTATACAGGGGCATAGATTTTTCACACCCGGTGGGGGTGGATGATTTTTGCAACCATTTATGTGGACTGTTCAATTTGCAAGTTGGTAATTTCTGATTACGTGAACCTGAAAGCTGTAAACATGCAGTCACAGAGTAACCTTGTTGCCACGATACTTGCATGTATACTGAAGCCTACTGACTGATACTTACGAACTATCGTTTAGATCGAAAAGCTTAGAAGCACGCCTATGTAAAAGATATACATTTCGGCTACTGAAAAAGCCTACATCTAGGCCTAATTATGTAATTTGATTGGTAAAAACACAATAATCACAAGAACAAACACACAATTTTTAGGTCTGTGATGCAATAAAACAATTCAACAGACCAAACTGTAGGGTGGATGATTGTATGCACCATAACCCCTACCTAAAATGAAGGGGGAATGTATACCCCTATCCCCCCCCAGTATCTACGCCCCTGAGAGTACATCAAATCATTGCTGTTTCATGAAATGCTACCTTAGGTTCTTTATGCTACAAAATATTACTGAGTCAGTTAAAAGAATGGTATTCAAAATATCAGTTGTGTGATTCTGATGTATCAACCATCGCACTTGACTCTATAGAGAAATATATTTTGCCCACTTTGACATTACAGAACTGTAGGAGGCAAATTAAAAGTTGGACAAACCCATTGGTCTTGAGCTCTCTTTCGGGCACTGAAAGTTTTTGTCTTCGAATTAAATTGTATTTAAGTCCGAGAATAGACCTGGCATGGCAAGGTGAGTTAAGGCATTCGACTCGTAATCTGAGGGTTGCACCACACATGCTCGCCCCTTTTAGCCGTGGGGGCGTTATAATTTGACGATCAATCCCACTATTCGTTGGTGAAAGAGTAGTCCAAGAGTTGGCGGTGGGTAGTGATGACTAACTGCCTTCCCTCTGCTTTACACTGTTAAATTAGGGACGGCTAGCGCAAATAGCTTTCGTGTAGCTTTGCGCGAAATTCAAAAACAAACAATTTTCCGAGAATAATTTTCTTAACTTTGTTACATTTCTGATGAGGCGCATATAAAAGTGGGCCCCGACCCCTCCTCATTCCCTCGCCACTACATTTGTGCATCACTGAAACAAAAAAAATATCAAAAGAATAACCATACATCAAATGTTGGTTTTAGCCTAATTTTCCCTAGGTAGTCTTATCATGAATAACATGGTAACTGTTCTTGATGATTTTCTTTCTTCAAAGGTCGAAGGACTTTATATTATTCGTTTTATAAAGCCAACATCTGTGGTACAATGTGTAAGACAACTGAAGTTTGGCGCTACTATTGAACGAAATTATCACTTCCAATGAGCTATTAAGTTTGATCATCGTTCGCTATCTCTCTCTCTCTCTCTTTCAGGGTTTGGGTATGATATGTACGTACCCTGGAGGGTCAGGTGCTCTTCGACCTCTTCCTCCTTTCTGTACTTGTGTGGTCATGCACTGTTTGATGGTGGTAGTTACTGCTTTTTGGGTCAGAGTCAGCTGAATTTATTCTGACTCTTTTCAGGGTAATGTCCATATATATGTATAGATATTGTTTTGCCTTATCAGGAAGATATCCAGTTTGTTGGTGGCACTTTTTATTTACACTATATTTTTATATGTATACATATATACTTTATTATTATTATTTTACTTATTTTTATGTTTAAAATATATATTCAACGGGGTGAGGTGTTTAGGACTATTTTCATCATGTATACGGTACTTGTCTAGTTCGCATAGTAATTCATTTTTCATCCAGTTTTTATCGAAGTACGTTACTGTACTATGTAGGAGACTATCTGGTATGGTTGGTATGTTGATGTTGCTCTAGGCAGTCTAGGAACTGTTTGTTTTGTTTTGAAATTTCGCACAAAGCTACTCGAGGGCTATCTGTGCTAGCCGTCCCTAATTTAGCAGTGTAAGACTAGAGGGAAGGCAGCTAGTCATCACCACCCACCGCCAACTTTTGGGCTACTCTTTTACCAACGAATAGTGGGATTGACCGTCACTTTATAATGCCCCCACGGCTGAAAGGGCGAGCATGTTTGGCGCGACTCGGGCGCGAACCCGCGACCCTCAGATTACGAAGCGCACGCCTTAACGCGCTAGGCCATGCCAGGCCCCAAAAAAATAGTGGGATTGACCTACATTATAACACCCCCATAGGTAAAAGAGTGAGCATATTTAGTGCGAGGAGGATTCGAACCCACCACCCTCGGATGAGGAGTTGAGTGTCTTAACCACCTGACCATGCCAGCCCCTCTAGGAACTCTATATGCAGTTGTGAGAAGTGTGTTTTGGATTGTTTGTAGTTTGGTTTTAATTATTTTGTCACTTACAGTTTTCCATGCTGGAACTGCATAGTCTATTACTGGTCTAATGTATATTTTATAAATTTTTAGTATATTGTCTGCTGATACTCCACTGTTTTTGCCAGTTAGACTCCTGGTATATTTGGTTCTTCGCCAGACTTTGTTTTTAATTTAGTTTACATGATTAATCCAAGTTAATTTTGAATCATAGGTTAGGCCTAAAACTTTTGCCGATGTGGCAGTCTGAAGTAGTGCACCATTCATATATATTTCAGGCTGCAGTTTTTTTGTGTTTTGTCAATTTCGTAAAGACGACAAGTTGTGTTTTTGCTGTATTTATTTTTATTCTGTATTTTTGATAGTATTCGCTTATTCTACTTAGTTGCGGTTGTATGTTTGTGGCTGCTATTGTTGGTGTTATGGCACTTTTCCAGACTGCCACATCATCAGCGAACTGTGAGGAGAATTCATGATTAAGATTCTTCAATGGCATATTGTTTACACACATGATGAAGAGTATAGGGTTAACCACCTCTCCCTGAGGGACACCAGTTTCTGGAGTAAAGTACTCAGAAGAGGTCCCCTCTACATTTACTTTACATTTTTTATTTTCCAAAAAGTTAGATAGTCAGCGAATAATTCCACACGGTAGTCCCATTTCATGCATACGGAACCTTATACCATTGTGCCATACAGTGTCAAATGTTTTCTTAATGTCAAGAAAGCAGGCGACAGTACATTGTTTTTTGTTAAAACTATCTGTTATTTCTTCGGTTTAAATTTCCTGTATCCATACTTTTATCATATTAAATTTGACTTACAGAAGGTTTGTTTGTTTCGAATTTCGCGCGAGGCTACGCGAGTGCTATCTGCGATAGCCGCCCCTAATTTAGCAGTGTAAGACTAGAGGGAAGGCAGCTAGTCATCACCACCCACCCACTGCCAACTCTTGGGCTACTCTTTTATCAACAAATAGTGGGACTGAACGTCACATTATAAAGCCTCTCAGCTGAAATGACGAGCATATTTAGTGTGACGGGGATTCGAACTCGCGATCCTCATATTACAAGTCAAGCGGCCCTAACCATCTGGCCATGCCAGGTCACTTATAATGGCCACGATTATATGCTGTTAACTAACTAACGTTGCAATTTTTAGTATAACAAACTTTTGAAACGAACGAGATTAATCTTAGACCACACACCTCGACTAATTTTCCATAAACCTTCCACTGTACATGAATATTGGCGTCTAAAACCACACTTAAGTATAGCCAAGGAAAAAAACAAACAAACATCAAACCTGTAGTAGAATACTTAATAGATATGCCGGGCCTGCTTTCAGTAGGAGCAAGGAATCAACAGTAGATTAGTTCTAATTAAAAAAGTTGTTCTTGTGCTTCGGATATTCACACAAAACTACAGCTATATAGGGATTATTTTACTTAATTTTGAATTTGTGAGACTACAACGAAGGTAGCTAGTTAACAGCACCCACCACTAAGTACTCTTGGAGTACTCTAAGAAGATAGTAGGATTTGACGGTCTTTCTTATAACCCACCTACATAATAAAAACTCGAAATGTGAATTTTCCTTTTTTTTTTTTTTTTTTGCGATAACACGAATCCTCCAATCGAGAAACTGGCATACTAAGAATGAAGTATTCATTCTAATAGTTAGCAATTAGCTTCGTACCAGTCTGTGAAAATAGTGATTAAACTGTCCGTGTATTATTTCTTCCAACGAATGTAAGTACTGTTCTATAGATTTATAAAAATAGTAACTATAGAGCATTTCTATCTACAGTGAAAAGTATTGAAATTAGGCACTCTAAGTTTGTTTGTTTGTTGTACTCGATTCACTTAATTAAAACTTTAAATTATGTTCTTTAGTGTTTCAAATTATCGTTATTTTCTCTTGCCTGTTAATAGCCTAAGTAGAGGTCGAAAAGTTGCGTAATCATATTTATATATGCGTGTGTACTTCTCTCTGATAAACGTTTCAGAAGTTAGTCACTAAGCCTTTTACTGAACTGATACGTTTTTTAATAAATAAGGATTAGAAAATTCTTAATTATAAAAACGGGCCCGAAAGTGACCTACTATTTGGCCACAAATCAAAAGGTGTTAGACAGGAATCGAAAATACGCTGAATATTATTTCGAGTGTTGGCGCGTTATAAAAGTGAGAATCAGTTCTATTATTTGGTTAAAGGCCAGACAGGTTTATTGTGATCATAGATGCCACTAGCTGACTACCTTCTCGCTGATTAGTGATTCGAAACTGGACACAACCCCGAATCTTAGGGATATTTGACGAGACTGCTCGACTCATGTGTGCGTAAGGTGCCGTTCAAGTTTACAAAAATTTCGGCCCTGGCATGGCCTAGCGCGTAAGGCGTGCACTCGTAATCCGAGGGTCGCGGGTTCGCGCCCGCGTCGCGCCAAACATGCTCGCCATCCCAGTCGTGGCGGTGTATAATGTTACGGTCAATCCCACTATTCGTTGGTAAAGAGTAGCCCAAGAGTTGGCGGTGGGTGGTGATGACTAGCTGCCTTCCCTCTAGTCTTACACTGCTAAATTAGGGACGGCTAGCACAGATAACCCTCGTGTAGCTTTATGCGAAATTCCAAAACAAACAAACAAAATACAAAAATTTCAGTTTCATTCCCGAAATAGGAAGTCCCAAACTTGTCGAATGACCATTTTAAATAAGATAAGTGCATAAATGTACAATGACCATAAACAAATTTATTACATCTAAGTATATTGTCAATCACCATTGTATGTTAATCACATTTCTTGAACTTTATAATATTCTTTTTCATGAATTTTTCTTAAATTCATCAGTGTATGGTAAGAAATCTCTTTCTCACTCTCTGTGTCACCCATACCTAAATATACCATCACCTTTGGAATTTTCACGAAAAGGCTGTATGTATGTACATAACCATCTCTAAATACAGCCTTTACGTGGTTACTTACCAGTTCAGTGATGACATCTCAGGTTGTTATATATTTTAGTTTGAACTGTCTCTGTACTACCGTCATATAACAATCGGTAATAAACTGGTGCGTTAATTGCTCCTTGGGAATTTAATTTCGTCAGTATTTAAATTCCCAATTTACATTTTTCTACCGTCAGCTCCATTTAAATCATTGATAACTTATAACCGCTATTCTTGTAAATTAAAAATAATTCTGACATTTTCATCGAACTGAACTAATTTCATACACCTACAAGTAGGAAGTGAATGTAATTTCCTACAGAACTTCACCTTTCATAACCTCATCTACATGAGTTTCCAACTGGTAGAGCGGTAAGTTTACGGATTTTTAACGCTAAAATCAGGAGATCGATTCCTTTCAGTGGACACAGCAGATAGCTCAAAGCGGATTTACTTTTAGAAGAACACACACACTCATCTACATGATGAGAACCTCTGCGTATATCGTCACACACACATATGTATATGGGTTATTCCATATCAACTTACCTCGGGCTTCTCAGTTCATGTTTAGAATTCCTTAAAAAATTTAAGCAAATGCTTCATTTTGATTTATTTAGTTACGCAATACAGCTTTTGGATTTTTTATTATTGAGTGACTTTTGCTGGGTTTTTTTCCTGGCCGTATTTTGTTAGCGCGTACTTATGTTTATTACGTCACTTGAATCTTATTTCTTGGTTTTCTAGCTTGTAGTATTCTAATGGCTTAGTGTATTTTGATATAATTTAGAACTATAATCGTTACTGATGATTGGATGTTGCAAAGGCACAGTAACACGTTAATTGGTTTGAATGCAACCATAACTGTAGACTTGCAAATTTTACTCTTTTTTTCTTTCTAGGTAGTTCTAAAAATTTGGGTTTCAGTTATTTTTGCCCTTAAACATAACATTAGTAGTTGGGCAGGGGATATTAAAGATCCTGTTTCTGATATATAATTATACTATTACATTCATGCCCTGTTTGCGACGCGGGGATCCAACCCTGAGTTCTAGCATTATAAACCCTCACCTTTCCCGTTGAGCCACAGTTATACGCTTACGTTTAGGGGCTGAAGTTGGTCCATACCCAAATTAATGAGCGTGAGTCAAACGTGACAACAAACTACTTCTTTGGTCTTGCTGCTGTATCTAAATACTGACATTTTAGACACTTAAAATATAAATAGGTGTACGCAGTTTACACGAACGGCCTAATAATGCAGTATACTGCTACTCTGGGATTATTTGATTGTTGAATTTTGCGTAGAACTAGTCGAGGTTTATCTGTTTTGATCGTTCTTAATTTAGAAGTGATAGACAACAGGAAAAACAGCCAGTCAAAATTACTCACGGCCAACTATTAGGCTAATATTTCACCAACGAATAATGAGATTAACCATAACATTATAGCACCCTCAGCCCTGAAAGATCGAGCGTGTTTGTTGACGGATTTCGATCGCTTGACCTCTCATAGTACTTGTCCAACGACCTAACAATCAAACCGTGCTACAACCAACGAAGAGTTATTGAGTGTTTTCTGTAAGCGACACGTTTGTTCGGAGATGAGATTTTTCATTTTAAAAAGGTTTTGAGTTTTTAGAAATTACAGGAACATAGCTTTTTAAATATAGTGAGTCTTTTCTAGTTTTTTATATAACCCTTATATCTTTGTTATAAAAACATTATCATGTTTTTTTTCACATACATTTTTAAGATACTTGATTTAGCTCAAAATGTGCATGAGAAAAATATAGTCAAACATACGATACTGGAAGAAACCATGTTGTTAGTTATCTTCCTAAAGCTAAGCCCGGCATGGCAAGGTGATTAAGTTACCCACTCGACTCGTTATTCGAGGGTCGCGGGTTCGAATTCCCGTCACACCAAACATGCTCGGCCTTTCAGCCATGGGAACATTATAATGGTACAGACAATCCCAGTATTCGTTGGTAAAATAGTAGTCCAAGAGTTAGCGGAGGGTAGTGACGACTAGCTTTCTTCTCTCTAGTCTTACACTGTTAAATTAGGGGTGGCTAGCGCAAATAGCCCTCGTGTAGCTTTGCGCGAAATTCAAACACAAACAAAACCATATTTATTTAATCTATCACTATCATCAGGATATATTCCCGTTTCTTGGAAGGAAGCAATAATATTAATGTTCTAGAAAGAAGGAAAGCTAGCGGAGAAACCAAACAACTATCGCTCGATTAGCTTAACCAGTTGTATTGGCAAAGTATTAGAGAGGATAATTAGTAATCGTCTGTCAGTTTACTTAGAAGAAAATTCAAAATTACCAGAAATTCAAAACGGATTTCGAAAAAACCACCAAACTACAGACCACCTGATTCGACTTACAGAATCAATTACCGACAGCTTCAACAAAAACGAATGCACCGTAGCTTGATTTCTCGACATTGAGAAAGCTTTTGACACAGTGTGGCATAATGGCTTACGTCATAGATTACCTGAAATGGCATTACCCCAGGAAACTATTCGCTGGCTATCCAACTTCCTGGAAAACAAAATGTGTAAAGTAAATGTAAATGGGGCCCACTCAGGGTCATTTTCACCCGAAGCAGGAGTCTTGCAGGGAGGGGTTGTTAGCCCTATATTATTTATCATGTACGTGAGTAATATGCCTCCGTCGGACCTAAATTTAGGTTATGCATCACAGTTCGCTGACGATGTAGCAGTCTGGAAAAGTGCCCCCACTCCGTCAATAGCAGCAACGAACCTACAACCAGTCCTAAATAACATCGAAGAATACTACTAGAAATACAGAATCAAAATCAATATTCCAAAACCCAAGTCATATTATTCAGCAGACTGAATAAGCTGAAAAAAAGATCCACCAAAACTCTATATGAATGGATCACTTTTACTGACTGCTACTTCTGCTAAATTTCTAGGTCTAACCTATAATTCAAAATTAACGTGGTTACCACACATTAAAAATATACTGATACGAATCTAGAAAAGAGCAAACTATGCAAGAAGTCTTTCAGGTAAAATCCAAGGAACATCACCAGACAACATACTTAAAATCTACAAAACGTACATTAGACCAACAATAGAATATGCATCACCTGCCTGGATTAACATAGCACCCACACATGTACAGAAACTTCAACGTATACAAAATTCAGTACTAACTTCAGCATATTATCTTTCAGCCGTGGGGGCGTTATAATGTGACGGTCAATCCCACTATTCGTTGGTAAAAGAGTAGCCCAAGAGTTGGCGGTGGGTGGTGATGACTAGCTGCCTTCCCTCTAGTCTTACACTGCTAAATTAGGGACGGCTAGCACAGATAGCCCTCGAGTAGCTTTGTGCGAAATTCAAAAACAAACAAAGAAACTTGATATCTAGAGAATGAAACGGCATTCATGCTGTTCCTTGCGCAGACACCGTACATACGAATGTCTGTACAATCGGACTGTTGAGAAAGCCCTCCGCTAGTACAGCGGTATGTCTCCGAATTTACAACGCTAAAATCAGGGGTTCGATTCCCCTCGGTGGGCTGAGTAGATAGCTCGATGTGGCCTTGCTATAAGAAAAACACACACACTGTTGGGAAAATCGCCGTTGTTCTACACTAGATGGCTCATGAACATCAAACAGGAAGCACAGTGAGCTTTTGATATGACAGCTTCACAATGAAAATTTTGCTATAGGAGAATTATCAAAGGATCTATTTTCAGATACAATATTATTGGACGTGACGACATTAACTGTAACGACGTGATAAGTCGTTTAATATAACGTATTTAACCTTTGTTAAAACACTTCTATTTTTACGTTTAGTTTTTCCCATTTCCAAACTTCACATTTACTTAGTTATATATACAAAATGGAAATAAATTAAACTGCAATGCAGAAGATAATGTTTTATTTCCTTTCTTAGGTTATGTTAGTTTGTTTTGAATTTCGCGCAAAGCTACACGAGAACTGTCAGCGCTAGCCGTTTTTAATTTAGCAGTGTGTGATTATAGAGAAGGCAACTAGTTAACACCACCAACCGCCAACTCTTGAGCTACTTTTTTAGCAACAAATAGCGGGAATGATCATCATGTTACAACACCCCTAAAGCTGAAAGGGCGAACATATTTAGTTTGACGAGGATTCGAACCTACGACCCTCACGTTACGGAACGAGCGTCCCAATCAACTGGTGATGCCGTTGCACACTTCCTCTACCATTCAAACAGAATACATTATCTCGAATATAACGGAAAATGGTTGACACTATTACGCTCTTTCTCCTCCTATCGATCATGTGATACAATTAGAACGAGTCGCGAGGTTACGTTGTGGTACAAAACAAATAAAAAAAAAAGTATTTGCATGTGATAATATGAGCCTCTAGTTTGGTTCATTAGTCCGTAAACGTTTGTATACTACAGCGGTGTAGCCCTGAAGTAGGTTTTACTGATTATAACAATTGTTTTTTATGCGTTTTATGCGTATGTTGTAATTATGAGCTTAGGATTTTCAAAACATACAAATCATTAAGTCCTCTTTTAAGATGTATGATATGTCAGTGCAATGGAAAGTGGCTGGAAATATATCCAGGGAAATTACATAAAACGTAATATTATTATCACGAAATTCAAACACACGATTGACTCCCAGGGTTTGAAACTAACAGGTTTATGTACCTAACAGCTTTTTTAAATCTAAGTTTCACTAATTACGTTTTTCTTCATTTTATTACTTGTTTTGCAATAACAGTTTATGAGGTACTGTTACATTGCTTAGTTTTAGCTGAAAAGGTTTGGTTTGTTTTGAGTTTCGCGCAAAGCTACACGAGGTCTATCTGCTCTAGCCATTTCTAATTTAACAGTGTAAGACTAGAGGGAAGGCAGCTAGTCATCGCCACCCATTGCCAACTCTTGAACTACTCTTTTACCAACGAATAGTGGATTTGACCGTCACATTAAAACGCTCTCACGGTTGGAAGAGCGGGCATGTTTAGTGGGATGGGGATTCAAACCCAGGACCTTCAGATTACGAGTTGAGTACCTTAACCACCTGGCCATGCCGGTCCAGCTAAATAGGATTCACGAACAAGCCATGATGCGAATCATCTTGTTGGCGATGTGTAAGTTAAGTCTGTATATTCCATCATCTTAGATGTTAGTTTAAATGTTTTGTAAATTATATATATGTATTGTTGTTACTCATTCCATTTTTACGTATAATTACTATTTAACTACTTATTTGTTACATCAGCTGCACTGGTGTATTTATAAAAATGTAAATTCAAGAGTTCACGCTATTACATGTTAGCATTTATATCTCATAACACTGCATTTCGGGCCGTAATATTTAATAGCTTACCTTTACACTAAATAGAGACTAAACAATACTGAATATAACAATTAAAGCTAAATAACTAATGTCTTGCGAGTAATAAAATTCGTATAAATACGTACATACATAGAGAACGTTTCCTCTAAATGTTATGACTTTAAATAATGATTTATGCTAATAAAATCAGAGGCTTTTACTGAGTGAAAAGGTAGATAAATATCTACTGCTGTCCTTTCTCGTCTAAATATCTGAATATTAAGAATCTTGCTACGATAAATAGTTTTCTAAATATCTTTTCCCTTTAATTCCTGGATAATTATAAGCTGTTTTTTTTTTATATTTTGAGCTCATATTGTTACTTCGACGTTTAGCTGTTTTGTTACAGCTATATTCTGTTACATCTATTACACTAAAAAATGCCTGGAATGGCAACCATTTCGTTGAGGTCATTGCTTAAGTTTTACTTTATCAGGTAGGTGGCAGCACTGACTGTATAGAGTTTATGTTTTTTTTAATTTCGCTCAAAGCTACACGAGAGTTATCTGCGATAGCCGTCCCTAATTTAGCAGTGTAAGACTAGAGGGAAGGCAGCTAGTCATCATTACTCATCGCCAACTCTTAGGCTACTCTTTTACCAACGAATAGCGGGATTGACCGTCTCATTATAATGCCCCCACGGCTGAAATGGTGAGTATATTTGGTGTGATAGGGATTCGAACTCGCGACCATCAGATTACGAGTCGAGTGTCTTAACCACCTGGCCACGCCGGGACAGCTGTATAGGGATGATTCGGTTTGTTTCTCAAAATAGTATTTTAAATACACTACATTGTCAAAAGTATGTAGGCGTCCCTTATAATTAGCGGGTTTGGCCATTACAACCACACCCCTTGCTAAGAGGTGCGTAAAGTCAAGCATACAGCCATGCAATCTCCATAGACAAATATTGGCAGTAGAATGGGTCGTACTGAAGAGCTCAGTGACTCTCAACGTGGCACTGTCGTAGGATGCTACCTTTCCAACAAATCAGTTCATCAAATTTCTGCCCTGCTAGAGCTGCCCCGTAAATGCTGTTATTCTGAAATGGAAACTTGTAGGAACAACAACAACTCAGCCACGAAGCAGTAGGCCACACAAGTTCACAGAACGGGACCGTCGAGTGCTGAAGCGCGTAGCAACACGCACTACCGAGTTACAAACTGCCTTTGAAAGCAACTTCAGCACAAGAACTGTTCGTCGGAATCTTCATGAAATGAGTTTTCATGGCTGGGCAGCCACACACAAGCCTAAGTTCACCATGTGCAATGCCAAACGTCGACTGGAGTGGTTAAAGCACACCGCCATTAGACTCTGAAGCAGTGGAAACATGTTCTCTGGAGTAATGAATCACGCTTCACTATCTGGCAATCTGACTGACGAATCTGGATTTGGCGGATGCCAAGAGAATGCTACCTGCCTGAATGCATAATGCCAACTGTAAAGTTTTGTGGAGGAGAAATAATGGTATGGGGCTGTTTTTCATGCTTTGGGTTACACTCTTTAGTTCCAGTAAAGGGAAATTTTAATGCTACAGCATACAATGACATTCTAGGGAATTGTGTGCTTCCAACTTTGTGGCAACAGTTTGGGGAATGCTCTTTTTTATTTCAGCATGACAATGCCTCCGTGCACAAAGCGAGGTCCATAAAGACATGGTTTGCCAAGGTTGGTGTGGAAGAACTTGACTGGCCTGCACAGAGTCCTGACCTCAACCCCATCGAACACCTTTGGAATGAATTGGAACGCCAACTGCGAGCCAGGCCTTCTTGCCCGAAGTCAGTGCCCGACCTCACTGATGATCTTGTGGCTGAATAGCAGCGAATCCCCGCAGCCCTGTTCCAAAATCTAGAAGAGTGGAGGCTGTTATAACAGCAAATGGTGGACCAACTCCATATTAATGCCCATGTTTTTGGAATGAGATGTTCAAAAACACATAGGAGTGTGATGGTCGGGTGTCCACATACTTTTGGCCATGTAGTTTATCTCCTCAATAGGTCATCAGAATATTATAATACTATACAGTGTTTCCTTTTCTAACCATATATATTTAATTACTCAGTCACAGGTTCTTGAAATGTCTCTAAATATCACAGCAAAAAGTGTGAATTCATTGTTCTTCTTTCTTCTGTTTCTATTTATTACTTGATAATTCAAACACTAAAACAATGGTAACAACCACTATCACAGAGGTGCCAGTTTCAAACAGAGTATCTACTTTTATATGTATTATTGACTACTAGTATTAACTTTTAAATTTATATATATAATTGTAGTGTAAACGATGGTATTATTTCCCTTTAAGTTTCTATATAAGATCTGGTGTAACAAGACCTACCAGCTAATAATAGATAAACAATAAATATTACAGCTGGAACCTCTTTGCATTTAGAACCTGGTTTTAAGTATAGCCTTACTATATTTATTGAAATATTGCAAAAAACAAACAAACAACAACAAGCAAACAAATAAATATTTTCAAAAAAGGAAGTAAGTGTATTAATGACCAATAGAAATCCTTAAAAAACAATACAAACAGGATAGTAGGATGGGGTTTGCATGAGCCCTACATAATAGGACAGTCAAGAATTAAAATATAGAAATATGAATATAACTATTCAATCACATTGAGTTTAATTGATACTATTTTTGTCTGTTATCGTATTACTACATTACTAATTCAGTGGCCTGGCATGGCCAGGTGGTTAGGGCACTCGACTCGTAATCCGAGGGTCGCGGGTTTGAATCCCCGTCACAATAAACATGCTCGCCCTTTCAGCGTTATAATGTGACGGTCAATCCCACTGTTCGTTGGTAAAAGAGTAGCCCAAGAGTTGGCGGTGGGTGGAGATGACTAGCTGCCTTCCCTCTAGTATTACACTGCTAAATTAGGGACAGCTAGCACAGATAGCTCTCATGTAGCTTTACACGAAACAAACTAATTTAAAAGAGTGAAGTACTGTCAAAAAAGATAAAATCTGTTCATTAAATAGTGTTCCAAGCTTCATATATAATCTCAGCAACCAAGCGTATTGTGAACTCATTATATGTAGTATTATGCACGGACGTTCTTTACATTAAATACTTTTATTTGCAAATTTCAGGCCCTCTTACTGGTATGAGGACCCAAAGCTCGCAAATTAAAAGTATGTTAACGCTGAGAAAAATCTGTGTAAAATACAACATGTTAATCTGCCTACATTATGAATCTTAAACAAACAGTGAAATCATTATGTCCGTAGTCTGTACGTGGATTAAACATAATTTCAAGATAAATCTATTAAAATTATGCAGCTATATTCTGTGGAGTTGGCGGGAATAGAATCAGGTTAACGAAGTGTATAATAAATAAATCAGTAAATTATTTAACAAAAGATCTGAAAGGCCGAAATAGGTTTTATCTGACGCCATCTGCCGATTTAAAAACTTTTCCATCTGCATCAGAAGAAATTAGTTTATTATAATTTCACTTGCAGTGACCAGTTGCTAAAATAACCCCATGCATTTTGTTTTCCAACGTTTAACATGCTAACCAATGCCATTAACACTATATTGTGTCGTGTTTATTAATTTTGGGTCATGTGTCTCATTTAAATATTAAAAATAATAGAATAATTATTTTTGCTTGTTAATTTGTTGTTCGAAATTCGATAAAGCATATACATATATGAAGTTACTTTAAAATAACTAATACATAATTCTTCCAGATTTAGTCTCTTTAAACTAATTTATCATAAGTATTTTTTTCAGATCCGTTAAGCTTTTGTCAGACTTTTAACGTTCTTGTAATAATGACAAAGAAAAAGATGACACAGTAAGTAACGCAATATGAAAAGAATAATATTTGATTTTGTGAAAAAAATATGTATATAATTTTTTGTTGTTATAGGATTAGGTTGTTTAGAATTAAGCACAAAGCTACACAATGGACTATTTGTGCTCTACCCATCATGTGGTGTGAGTCCAGAGACATACCCCTGTGCTACTGTGTGGCTTGTTATTAGAAAGGGGGTAAATCTGTACAGTTTTTCCCACTTGGCATTGTTAGTGGTGTTATTACCACCTGAGCCATTATCACTGTTCTGTTTTTTTTTTTTTGTTTTTTTTTCAGGATTACACATTTTTGTTTTACCAAAGATAGCACTAACTAGATAACACCAAATCAGAGAAGAGCTGTTGTACAGGAGACAATATGGTCCACACAGAACAACATAGAAAAAGAAAACCAGAAATGATTGATTTCTACAATTCAAATTCATCGCCCGAATCTATTGCACACAGAACTACGTAGTAGGAGAAAAACTAGAAATGATTGGTTTCTACAATTCAAAGTCATCGCCTGGATATGGTGCACAGAAAACAGTATAGAAGAAGAAAACCAGGAATGTCTGACTTCTACAATTTAAAGTCATCGTCCACAGGGTCAGAAACCGCTCGAAAGTTTCCATCAATCAAAGTGATGTATCCCTTCAGTCATCAAGTGGGCGGTCACACACAGATGTTACTCCTGGAGCCGGACACCCTTTGCAAACCTCTCATACAGAGGGAACTTCACTTCTACCAGAACGTACCCAGGGAGATGAAACGTTTTGTTCCCGATTACAAGGGTGAGTAAAACTTTCTTTGGTGCAATAATTGTAATTCGATTCTCAGCATCGACACAACGTATATCAATGTGATATCAACTTGCACTCCGAATTAAAATCGTAGTTGGAGTTTCTGTAAATTTTAAGTCTGTTGAAATATGGTTTCAATGTTTAGTCCTAATCCAAGGCTAACGCGTTCGAGTCAAATATGAAGAGTTCTGGGCTTTCGATTTAATAAAGAAATGTTAATTGTAGCTTGAGTGTTTTTGTCTCAATTATGCTTATCTTTTATACGTTTTTTTTCTCATTCTTGTTAATTCAGTAACTTTGAAAAATAGGGAGTTGAACCCCTGATTTTAGCGTTGTAAGTCCGTAGACTTACCGCCGTCCCAGCGGGGGACATGTTAAAACAAAGAACTACACAATAGGCTATCTGCATCGTTATCATCACGAGAAAGGAACCCCAATTTTTAGCGTTTTAAGTCCTCAAACTAACTGCTAAACCACGGGGGGAAGGCTACTTTTGTTTAGAATACAAGGGTTTGATTTCCTTCTGTGGACACAGCAGATGACCCGATGTGGCCTTGCTTGAACACAAAAACAAAAATTAAAAAGGACAAACTTTCATGACAGGACATGAAGACGACACCTTTACCCAAAGATATAAAACTTCCTACTGAAACATCACAAGTACAATACATGTACGTAAAACCTCAGAAGTCTGTTATAAGGAAGAGACATCGCATTACTTCAATAAACATTAAATGAATCACTATTTTTATTATTATAACAATGACAACAAGACTGGAGAATATTTGTCTATTTCTGTTGTTTGTTTTTTAACTGGTCGATGACATTGACATGTCAGTGGACAGTACTTCCTAGGCCTGGCATGTCCAGATGGTTAAGGCACTCGACACATATTATATGAGGGTCGTGGGTTCGAATCTCCGTCGCACCAAACATGCTCGCCCTTTCAGCGTTATAATGTGAGGGTCAGTCCCATTATTCGTTGGTAAAAGAGTAGTTCAAGAGTTGGCGGTGATGAATATCTGCCTTTCCTCTAGTTTTACATTGCTAAATTAGGGACAGCTAGGGCAGATAGCCCTCTTGTAGCTTTGCACGAAATTGAAAAACAAACAAACAAAATGAGATACGTAGATTTTTATTACAAATGAACGAAGGAATTTTGTTCAAAACACTTTATTATATGGATTTGATTTTTCATTTGTTATTCAGTATTCGTTTATTGTTGAACTATTTATATTACTAACCACAATCAAGAGATAAATTTTCCTATTATTTCCAATGACTCGTATTTTAATGACTTGCTTTATACATTTGAACAAGCAACGTCTCTCAACTGTCTGCAAAAGTGAAAGGTGGTTAAAATGTAATATGTGAGATTGAGCACACACATTTGTTCTTGTTTTTAAAGTGAATTTTGCGAGGGTTTCAAATAGAAATTAAATCTGATAAACAATTTTAATGTTCGGACATGTGACTGTTATAAATTTACTATTGTAATTTTTCATTTTAAAAATCTTTTAAGATTTGTATTGTTTTGAAATGTTTATCTTACATATAAGGTTTATTTAAATACATTGGAAAGTATTATGTAATCTTAAGAATTATACTAATATAGTTTTACGACATGGTATAGGTGTTATGCAGGTTCAACATGGTAATAAGAGTTCCGAATTTCTTCAGCCTTTTAAGAAGAACAGTGTGGCTTGTTCCAATGAGAACAATAAAAAACAAAATAAAAACCATGACACTATAGAATGGTTGCAGTGTGGATCTCGCCAACAATATAGGTTAGTTGTTTTTATGTTTTTACTTCAACTAAAAGCTCGAGTCTGTTAGAACGAAGACTGGACATGGCCAAGTGGCTGGCGTGCATGATTATGGATTCATATATCCATCTCTCCTTTCCTGTAAAAAGACTACGACTAAAAATAATACAAATATATTCGATCAGACGAGAGTAGCTCATATATTTACGGTTAGTGCAGTTTAATCAGCTGCTTTCCTTTTAGTCTATCAGCTCATGACTCCCAGTGGCTCAGCGGTATGTCTGCGGACTTACAACGCTAAAAATCGGGTTTTGATACCCGTGCTGGGCAGAGCACAGATAGCCCATTGTGTAGCTTTGTGCTTAATTCAAAACAACAAAAACAACTATCAGCTCAGAATTAAGAACGCATAGTGCATTCTTTGTTTGTTTATTATTAAGCACTAAGCTAAAAATGAGTTATACGTGCTGTGTCAAACAGTTTTCAGTAATATAATCTTACAGACTTTCTTCTGAGACAGTGGTGGGGACTGAGTAGCTTTGAGCAAAACTGCGTAAAATCTTTCTCAGGAGTTTCCTGGAAACAGTAACAGTTTACAAAAATAAGACCCCTGAGTGAATCCTGGCTCCTTCCTCAGCAGCTTACATGTAGACATTGGTTTTAACTAAATTATGTCTAAAATCTCACGATAAAAAACTTATGACAGTTAAGTGTGTTATTCTGTGTGATTGGTGTTTTATCTTTTATATTTATGAATACAGACTGCAAGTTCACGGTTACAAGAGTGGAATGACTTTTCTTGGTGATCCAGTACCTCAGTTTCTAGTGGAAAATAAACACAACTCCTCCAATTATAGTTGTATCCTTTCTTTCTTGCGAATTATTAGACGATCCGCTAATAACATATTAAAGTACTTTCTGTGTTACATGGAATATTTATTCTAATTTAATAACATGGCTAAAATTAATGGTGAAAAAAAAAAGAGCATGGGACATTGGAGTGATAAAACCCACATCAGGTAAGAACTGTGGTTTTGTAGTGGCGTTTGTTTGTTTTAAAATGCAATTACACTGAATATTATGAAATAATTAATTAATTACATGGAAATTACATATTATTAAAATACCGATATTATAGTAAGCTGCAGTGTTGAGCTTTTGTTAATTCCGTGTTCCGCTAAACAACACTAAAACCAGTGGTTCGATTCCCCTCAGTGGACACAGCAGATAGCCTGATGTGCCTTTGTTATTAGAAAAACGTACACACACTCGTTAATTCGTTCCAGGTTAGGATAAGAATTGTAATAATTAGACTTTGTATTTAATAATATAAAAATTTAGTTTTCGATTTTATCTGGATAGAGGAAAGTACAGTTACGTATCTGGATAGAGGAAAGTACAGTTACGTATCTGGATAGAGGAAAGTACAGTTACGTATCTGGATAGAGGAAAGTACAGTTACGTATCTGGACAGTTACGTATCTGGATAGAGGAAAGCACAGTTACGTATCTGGATAGAGGAAAGCACAGTTACGTATCTGGATACAGTTACGTATCTGGATGAGGAAAGCACAGTTACGTCTCGTGCTTTCGCTTATCTTCTCGAATAAATAATTTGTATCTGTGTTAAAGCAAAAAATGCTTTTTACTTTCTGATTAGAGCTTGTTTTGTTTTGAATTTCGCGCAAGGCTACACGAGGGCTACCTCCGCTAGCCGTCCCTAAAATAGCAGCGTAAGACTAGAGGGAACCACTTACCGCCAACTCTTGAGTGCCCTTTTACCAACGAATAGTGGAATTAACTCTCACGTTCGAACGTTCCCACGGTTGAAAAGGCGAGCATGTTTGGTGTGACGGGGATTTGAACCCTCGACCCTCGGATTACGAGTTGAGTGTCTTAACCAACTGGCTATGCTTAGAGCTAAACAAATGCGTACTACTAATGAAGATTGTTTCCCCAATAACTATTTTTGTAAGTAAAATTCACGTTTTACACACACACACACAGACAAACATATCGCATGCATCTTTTTCGTACACATAGTAACTTAATGTAAGTGATTTGTTATCGTTTTCGTTGGTCGGTCGTGGCCTTGTATTAACGTATTGGGATTCGTATATAAAGGTCAAAACTGAGACTTAGCGGCGCTAAACGTGTTCTTCATTTTTTTTTATCTGTAGGCTGTTAAGAAAATAAATCTGCCTTCCAGCTGTCTAGTTGTTGTTTGCTTTTTTAATCATAGATGGCAGGGGCTGAATTCCAGCTGTTTCTGACTTTGTTGTTCAAACAAACTAATGTATTAAATTAAGACTTGATTTATTATATCCAAAAAATAAAATAGAAAGACTGAATCGAAAGATGCAGCTCTGAACTCTTCCCCAGTTGTGTCAATCATAGGCGTGTATAATATAAGGCAGGTGATAACACACACTAAAAGAACGTTTGTTTGACAGTGTACCGTATAACTTGTGAATCATTAGTAAATGTAATGGACTTCTTATCCTTGCATATATTTGATTTTAAGTGAAGCGTATTTGTTCTGAATTCAGCAAAACAGTACAAATAGCCCACCAATAATATCCTGTTATTACTTATGTCACACAGCAGGCACGAGTGGCCCTGCATAGCATGGTTGTTAGGGCGCTCGACTCGCAATCTGAGGGTCACGGGTTGGAATCACGCCAAACATGCTCACCCTCTCTATCTTGGGGGTGTTACAATGTTTCAGTCGGTCCCACTATTTGTTGGTAAAAGAGTAACCCAATAGTTGGCGATGGATGGTGATGACTAGCTGCTTTCTCTCCAGTCTTACACTGGTGAATCAGATAGTTCTCGTGTAGCTTTGCGCGAAATGCCCCCCGCTAGTACAGCGGTATGTCTCCGGATTTACAACGCTAAAATCAGGGGTTCGATTCCCCTCGGTGGGCTGAGCAGATACCCCGATGTGGCTTTGCTATAAGAAAAACCCAAACACACATTTGCGCGAAATTCGAAATAATCACTCAGGGATGAAAGTTATGGGGTGCTATACACACATAGCACAAATAATATGATTTCTAGCACTCAGACACAACAGGGAACAAAAATCACCAAATTACCTACATAGCTGAAGGTATTCAAGATGCTGAGACAATAATTGGTGACACTTCCATCCAGTTGGACTATGACTGGACTGAACATAAAGTATGTAAATATGTTAAGCGTTGCATTCTTAGGGAAGATTAAAAGCGATTTTCTGGTCATATTTATGGTTTTAAGCACAAAGATACACAGTTGGTTATCTAGACCGTGCCTATTAGAGAATTATGAGTCTTCAAGCTTGCCATTATATTGTGGGACAAGAGAAGTACAATATACGTAAATAAGGAATTTCGAATAATGGACATTTTATATATCGTCTTTGACCTTATAACATAATAACATGAAGACCTCTAGAAAAATTTGCTGCACAATAATCGCTCTGAACGTTTTCAGAGATGTTACGATCTTTAGACTGGCAAATGCACTGAGTTTGAAGTTCATAAGTGTTCTAAGTACTTTGTACAGCGATGACCCTTATAGCTTATCTCGTAAGCTAGAGGATCATGGCTAACTTATGTTGCAGTTTGTCATTTCTAATATCTTGTTGTTGTTTATTTATATTATCATTCCTTATTAATTACTATATTTGTTGTTGCTGGAAAATGTTGCATCACACTTTTGTCGTCCTTGTATCCTCGATTTGAAAATGGGTACACGTCAACATGGAGACGATGCGTCTGATGATAAACGTTGCCGCCAGATGGCCAAGTGTACAGCCAGTACATCAGCAACTCTAGGTGTTCGTTTATGTGGCATGCAGGTAAAGAAGTGTACCAGCTACGTACAAATCAAAATATTTTATCTGATTTATAGTTGTGATTAATATATTTCGATTATATTTCACTGAAACGTATGTAACATATTTACTGTAAGCTTTAGCAATTGCTGCACAAAGAATGCATATGACGAATTTTGTAGAACAAAAAGTAACATTGGAGTTTCAGACTTAAACATTAACGTAGTAGTAGACACAGGAAATTAAACGTACTATTCTTACGTTCTCAGTAATAAAAATTAAAATGCACATCAGTTGTTAGTGTAACTTTTCTACCATAACCCAGAATATTTAGGCTAATTCTGAATTTCTGTAAAAAGGAACTAACAAGATGAATTAATCTTTATTGGTGTTATAAAAATGCCATTAATAGTTTAATCTCAGAACCAGAGTTTCGTTGTTCGCGTCCCGTTAAGACAAAAAAGTTATGGGTGCTATATGAGTGACGATCAAATAGCACTGTTCATAAGAGTAGCTCAAGAGTTGGCGGTCGGTGCCGTTAACTAGTTGCAACATTGTTGAAAATACTTTTAATTTAACACCTCCCATTAGCTCAGCAAAAAGTCTGAGAGCTCATGATGCTAAAAATTGTATTTCAATACTAGTGATATGTAGAGCTCAGAAAGGCAGTTTTCTAGATGTATGCCAACAATAAACAATCTCTAAATCATAAATGTATTATCTTTTTTAAAATAAGTTAAATTATCGTGTTGACATTCGTATATACTATCGCTGTAAGCACTAAAACAAAACTTGCTTTCATTATAAATGAATAAAACAACATACGTAATTGTTAAAATAAAGGTTTACTTCCCGTAGGTTTATCAAGCAAATCGTAGGAACTACGTGTGGAAAGACAAATATTACGGTCGGACTTTAGATGAGTGTGGTTTCAGATGTACACTTTACCAGTTTTTTCACAATGGTATTCAGCTTAACGTGAGTTTTATTCATAGAGTCTTGGAGAAACTTCAAGAACTTCGAAAAGCCGTTGAAAACCAACACTCCTTTCGATTCTATTCTAGTTCATTATTGGTTTTGTACGAGGGCTGCGAGTCCATTGACAACAGTCTAGGTTTTGGCAATAGAATTCAGGCTATTTCAAGTCATAACATCTTCTATGATGGGGAGGAAAATTTCAAATCGCACTTTATAAGAGAGCATCCAATCTGTGATAAAAGAATTTTGACATCAGCACCACCTCGAAGTCTAAGCTACGAGAGTATTTTTGAAAACGTGAAGGACATCACTGACGTGTCTGAAATGTCTCACTCGTGGTGGTCGTTGAATAAACTCTCTAGACATTCTTGTATATCAGCAAGAGCCTCGGGTTATTCATCAGTAGATATCAGAATGATAGACTTTGCTCATACAACATACAAAGGTTACAAGGGGGACACGACTATCCACAATGGACCTGATAATGGGTACCTTTTGGGATTAGACAATCTCGTTCGTCTCCTGCGAGAAGTCCTTGATATTAACCAGAGTGTCTCCAAGGGCCTATTGCTGTTACATGAGAAGATGGTTTTTGGATAGTTTCGTCCAATTTATAATGCGATAAATAAAGCGTTAAATTAGAAAGAAGAATTGTCTTAGGTGACACTTAAGCCTTACATAGTAATACAGGACATTCTTAAAATATCGCTATAAACTATTCTTCAGTAGCTGTGTGTCATAGAAAAGATTTAGTATATCCATGAACTTAAGTACTTCAATATATTATGGTATGAAGAAGGTTAAAATGTCATAAAGTCCGGAAAATTTGTCTATTCAATGTTTAATAACTAAAATGTGTGAAACTAAACGTAAAAGCATGTAATTTTGCAGAAATGCAAAATTGAACACTGTGTAATCAACGCTTGAAGCCATGGCACTTTGTTATTGTTTCTAAGGGGGGATTTTAATGCTTGAAATCACATGTAAGTATTTGTACCAGTTTCATGTTTACGAATCTGAATAACACTTAAGTCTAGGGGACTGTGCAGTCAGCCCGGATTAAAGTTTGACAGAATTAGTAAAGTGTAAGAAAAGGTTAGGGAATATAATTTGATATTGACTTGTGACCATTGTAGCATAAAATAATGTAAAGTACATATGGAAATTTACCTCAAAAAGTACGCTTTACTACGAACAGTTAAATCCAACTATTCGGTCAGGCAAGAGTTGGTGATGGGTATTATTTACTAGATGCCTTCTTTCTAGCCAATAAGCTCAAAAGTAGAGACGTTATGCAAAGATAGCCCTTTGTGTGTGAACTTTAAAAACCTACATACAAGCGTTGTGAAATCAAACATCAATTTAGAATAGCAAAAATAAATAAATAAATAAATACGAATAAAGAAATGTAAAGTGAGTTATGTGTGGTTACTTGCATGGAGTTATTTCTTCAGAAGTTTGTCTTCCGAGCGTTACTTACAGGATACTGAAGTCAACTAGTGTCATTTTTATTGTATTGCTTTAAGAATAATATAACTCTCACAACCGTCCATTTATTTTTGGGCTCGGCATGGCCAAGCGTGTTAAGGCGTTCGACTCGTAATACGAGGGGCGCGGGTTCGGATCCCAGTCGCCCCAAACATGCTTGCCCTTTCAGCCATGGGGGTGTTATAATGTTATGGTCAATCCCACTATTCGTTGGTAAAAGAGTAGCCCAAGAGTTGGCGGTGGGTGGTGATGACTAGCTGCCTTCCCTCTAGTCTTACACTGCTAAATTGGGACGGCTTGCACAGAGAGCCCTCGAGTGGCTTTGTGCGAAATTCAAAACAACCAACCATTTATTTTGGAAAGTAATCCTTTATATTACAATAATTAATTTTACTTTATTAATTTGAAAATAAATTAAACATTTTTATAACACACTTAATATTAAATATTTCCTATTTTAGTTTTTATGAACACTGGTTGCTTTGTATTGTGAAATTATCTTAAATTTCGTTTTTGGCATTACATTTATGTGATTATTAGAAATACATGAAAGTATGTTTCGCCAAACATCTAGCTTTCTTTTTATCGTGTTTTCTGTCACATAAGGGCCTGGCATGGCCAGGTGGTTAAGGCATCTCGTAATCTGAGGGTCGCGAGTTCAAATCCTTGTCACACCAAACATGCTCTCTCTTTCAGCCGTGAGGGCGTTATAATGTGACGATCAATTCCACTATTCGTTGGTGAAAGAGCAGCCCAAGAGTTAGTGGTGGGTGGTGATGACTAGCAGCCTTCCCTCTAGTCCTATACTGCTAAATTAGGGACAGCTAACGCAGATAGCTTTCATGTTGCTTTGCGCGAAATTCAAAACAAACCAATCTGTTACATAAAACTAATTTACGTTTACAATTATTAAATGAAAGAGAGAAATGTCAAAAACGTGTCTAAATATTTTTTTGAAAATTTGTTAACGATGTATATATTGTAATATTGTAAAAAAAAGATATGTTACATGCAAACACAATTTACATAACTTAGCTTGTAGTCCTTTCCTGCATGAATACACATTTATTGTTATTTTTTATCCGTCTGTTTTTCTTTTTTACATTTTCTTGCGTAAATAAATCAAATGAACCAAAAAGTTAGATAAAATATTGTTTAACTGTAAATATAAAAACATAGTTTTTACACATCTTTTGAAATAGATACAAGTATAAAAAATGACTTGCATATACTGATGAAAAAATGTGTTTGGAAAATTCACAAAAATAATTTCGAAATTTATCTTTAAAAATACAAAATACTGTGTTATGTGGAAATGAATTGATCTTTATTTTTTCATTCCCTTCACAATGAAACGAATATGTAACTGTATGAATAATACACAAAATCCAGAAATAAAACTGAAGGTGGTGAAGACACTTGACTCGTAATCCGTGAATTGCGGGTTCGAAACCTCGTCACAAACATGCTCACCCTTTCAGTCTTAGGGTCGTTATAATGTCACGGTGAATCTCACTATTCGTTGGTGAGTAGCCCAAGAGTTGGCGGTGAGTGGCGTTAACTAGCTCCCTTCCCTCTAGTCTTGCACTGCTAAATTAGGGACGGCTAGCGCAGGTAGTTTTCGTGTAGCTTTACGCGAGATTAAAAAGAAACAGATAATAAAATTGAATGCAATTAAAGTTTGTTTTATACTTGTGAATTTAATGTAGTCAATTAATAATATTATATTTTTACATATTTCGAACTTCCAGTGGCTCAGTTGTAAGTATGGGGGATAATTACGTTAAACATTGGGTTTCGATACCCGCAATAGACAGATAACAACTAACCCTCAATGTAGCTTTGTGATTAATAAGAAACAATATGTTTCTGGGTAGTAGGAAGTGGTGAGACCAGTCAGGCCGTGATCTGTTCAGTTTTTCATGGCATGTATTGCTACAACTTACGTATTAAAACTTGCTTCTTTTAATTCTATAGATTACTTTGTGTGTCTGCAATAATTGTAGTTAAAATAGCTCAATATTCAGTCTTGTAGTATTAAATTCTCAAATAGTTTTCAGAGGCATGACCCCAGGCTTTCCTAGAAACGAGGCAGTGGTTTGCCACTCCATATATGCTTTCTACAGCAGTATGTTTTTTTAAAAAAAGTGTTGTTGTTTTTCTCTGTCAAAGGTAATACAACAAGAAATAGCTAATGACCTTGGAACTGAAATGAATATTTTCCTCACAAAAAATAAAGTGGTATATTGAAAAGCCTTCAAAATTATTTCTATTTTTAACAAATTTTGGAACTTGTAGACAAAACCATTTATTATCAACAAAATTTCAAAAACATTTAATTGTTTCCAGGCAAACTTTTTGAGTTCTCACTTGTCCGTCCTTCCTGTGACGTAAATTATGACACTGTGTATAAAATCCAAGTGGAAATAAATTTGAACTAAAAGCTAAACCAAAGTTACAAATTTATAAATTCTTGAAATGTCTATGAAATACCTAAAGTCGCAAGACTAGAAAATCTGGAAAATCTCAAAGGTCTATAAAAATGTAAAACTTCAGGTAAAATCTATCAGTAGGGAAGAATCTGGGTTTTAATACTAAAAAATATATTACCAACTTAATCCAAGTTTACGCACAACACCGACACGTTATCCTGCATATGACATCCACCCCTGCTCGAGTGCTGAGAGTGGGGAAATTCCAGAAGATAATTTGATTCGTCAACAGAAAAAAACAACAACAAAACTTTCTAATTTTGGATGCTGTGATTCATCTTTCCTGCAAGAAACTAGGCTAACTGTCAATTAATGAACTAGGCCTTGGAACAGAACTAGAAAAAACAAAGTTAAAACATGCTTACTTGAGCGACTGCCTCTATTCAAAGAAAAATGAAAATTCTAAAAACATTTAAACCTTAACAGAGGAAATCAGAAACTGAATGATGCCTTCTTGCATCACATTTATTCCTCTTGTCACTTCCGTGCAGCCTGAACGTCTCTAATTCTAAAAGTACTAAGCAAAATTAACATAGAAATATACCTCGCCAAAAATACCTTTACATGATACAAAACCTTTAACAATGAAAACATACTTTACCTGCCCCTCGCTAGTACAGCGGTAAGCCTACCGATTTACAGCGCTAGAATCAGGGGTTCAATCCTCCTCGGTGGGCTCAGCAGATAGTCTGCAGTGGCTTTGTTATAAGAAAGAAACACACACACAAGTATTTTACCTGTTAAAATAAAAGTGATTGTTCGTTTTGAATTTTGCGCAAAGCTACTCGGGGGCTACCTACGCTAGCCGTCCTCTTGAGCTACTCTTTTACCAAGGAATAGTGGAATTGACCGTAACATTATGACGCCCCCACGGCTGAAAGAACGAGCATGTTTGGGTGACGGGATTTGAACCCGCGACCCTCAGATTACGAGTCGAACGTCTTAACCCACCTGGCCATGTCGAGCCAAATAAAATTGAATAATCCTTTAACAAAACAGAAATACCCCACAATAAAACCCTTAAACAATACAAGTTACACATTAAATAAAACTCTTTACTCAAGACAAAGTATTCCAATACCCTAGTTATGAAACTAAACAACAACTGCAAGTTATAAAGTACAATAGTTTAACCAGTATAACATATTATATTAACAAAAAACTAAGCTCTTCTACAGAGAAAAAACATGTTACAAATAAAAATTATCTTTAAAGTTAAAATTAACTAAGTATATTTAAGCTAATTTATTTATAGAAAAAGCATTATTTTTATATAGAATACAAAAACGTATAAAATACACTATGTATAACTCGAATGAATACGAATATATATATATAGTACCTTAAAGAAAGTTTCCATATGTATAGCACTTGGCTACCTCAATAAAACATAACGTGAACAACATTTCACATATAGACAAAAATTCTCAATATTAATTACGCTCTACTGAAGATAGGTATGGACATTATACCCGAAATAATTAAATAAACGAATAAAATATAATTCAATATACATAAATACACAACTTGCAGCCACAATAAAAAAGTTTGTTGGTTGTTGTTTTTTTAATACAAAACTACTTAATAAGCTATTGTGCTGGGCCCACTATTAGTATTGAAACCCAGCTTTTAGTCTTATAAGTCTTCAGATTTACCACTGAGTTAATAAGGTGTGGGAGAAGGCTACTAAAATAAAAAAGTGTTTGATTACTTATGACAACTTCAAAATTCAGAATAGGTTCAGTAACTTGATGCTTAACAACAGATTACTAGGAAATAAGTGTGGATAAACTATGGAACAGTTGCCATATGTGTGGCTTAACAGATTATCTCAGTATCACTTATCATAACACATCATTGTATCTAGTTACACTATTCGCCATTTTAAAAATAAATTCCACCACACATTTGAGGTGCATTCTGACCTTATTTTCACCATCTCAGTAGAAAAATAAGTCCACTTTGACCATATTGTGATAACTCAATTACCTTGTTGTTAATCATAACCTATAATCTGCACATTTCTGACCTGGATTATTCAAAACTGTAGTTAAATTTCTAGTAATGGAATAAGGCACTTTTTTAATATCTCAGCAACTTGAAGCTGGAGTGAAAGGTAGCTTAAGAGACTTCGCCCATCCAGTCAGAGAAGAACGTTGATGTTGTGGTGTCTCAAGAAGACAGTGGTGAGTCGGGCTGTGTGAGGACGGGCGTTGTCATGTTTAAAAACGTCATTGACGTTCACCATGATGGGTTGCACATGGGGCCTAAGAATCTCGTCGACGGTTGCGTACGGTCTGATCGGAAATCCTACGCAGCCCTGGTATGGTTGAGGCAGTAGACGTCGCAGTGGTGGTCCTATCCCAAAGGTGATGTAACTGGATGTAGCGATCTTGTGCGGGCATGGTCTCACGAGGTCTGCCAGATCGTGGACGGTCACAAGTTGATCCATGTTGTTGGTGACGATTCCATAGCCTTGTGATGGTGCTTGGGTGGACATTCACAGCTCTGGCAACATCTGATTGAGATTCGCTTGCTTCCAAGCGACCAATGGCGTTGTTGCGTTGTGCTTCAGTCAGTCTTGGCGTAACTGTATTGCGTGTCGGTGGCTTAACACTGAGCTATGGAAACCGAGAACCCGTCACTTTTATAGGGATTTTGCACATGTTGCACTTGCAGAACATGCAGAACTTTCAAACAAATTTATTGGACACGAATGCGTTTTGGCGAAAAATCCGATGTTTTCCTCCGTTTTCAAAGTGCACAACCTTTATTGTCATTTTGGTCTGACAATCAGTGCCTTAACACGTGTAACATCACATACTCTGAGCTTGTAACGTTATTACACATATTTCTCTTTAAAATAACAAAAGTATCCCTTTTGCGTTTCTTTTTTTGAAGAGTATATTCTATCATATTCAAACAAAACAGTGGATACACCAATATCATACTTGTTATGTCAATTGCACGGTTGATGAATTTTTGCTTTTCGCTGATAGTTTCGTTTTCATAACTTACATTTCAGCGTGAGAAGTAAAGCGTTACTGGCCAACACTTGAAAAACAAAGTTTAAAGTGTGTTTTCCTGGAAGTGTGCTGTGATCCCTTCGTTGGTCGCATCAATTTACAAAAAAAAAAATCCTTTACTGAAAGAAAATAACAGCTCACTGTTTGTTCAAATAATGTCTTACAGACAAGTGCTCTAAGTTAACTTCATAACTATACCCACCATTAAACTCAAACATTTTCCATTGCACTCAAGGTGGCCCGGCATGGCCAGGTGGTTAAAGCACTCGACTCGTTATTCGAGGGTCGAGAGTTCGAATCCCGGTCACACCAAACATGTTCTCCCTTTCAGCAGTGGGGGCGTTATAATGTGGCGGTTAATCTCATTATTTGTTGGTGAAAGAGTAGCCCAAAAGTTGGCATTGTGTGGTAATGACTAGCTATCTTCCCTCTAGTCTTGCACGCTAAATTAGGCACGACTAGCACAGATAGCCCTCGTGAAGCTATGTGCGAAATTGAAAACAAAACAAAACAAACCAATCACTCAAGGTTTATCTCTGTTATTGAATCATTTTGTAGTAAACAATACTTTTGAATGACTTTATGTACAGTTTGACATATGCATGCAATACTTTGTCTATACATAATCACAAAGGTATTCTCAAATACACGTAAACCTTCAACTTCTATACATTGTCACATACACAAGCAGTTTTTAACACATCATTCAGGACTTGTATACCATTATTCAGAAACTGATTTGGGCAACTCTCATAAAAATGCATCAGTAACATGGTACAGTGACATGCCAACCCCCTTTTAACTGGTGTTATTGACAGTACCTTAATGTCCTTGCTAAAGTAATACTCACTGGAAGAATTTAACTGAACAAGACTATTCAGTTTAAAATTCAATGTGGCAGAAATACGATTAACTCTGTTTCTTCTTTGTATATTAATTTACTCCTTTGCCGGAAGGTTCAAAATGCTTTGAGCAATAGTAAGTGAACACTTATTGTTCCAAATAGTCACCGATTGTGCATTGTTCAACAATTGTATTTCCTTAATATAATTCGATATGTTAATGTTATGTGACGTCACAGGAAAATAAACATAGGCAATTCCAGAAAAATAAAACATATTTCACTAAAGAGTTGTTCAGTTAACTCTCTGTTTCAAGGTAGAACACAAATCTCTCATTGTGTCATGGAGGAGTCATGCAAAATTAAGTGTGTGTGTTTGTGACGGTTCATCTAGAGGCCGTCATAACAGGTTTAACAACCTCTTCTTCTCTGATTAGGAAAAATAACTAGAGTGCTCAGAAATCAAATGTTTGCAACACCCTTTCAGTCATTGGTTTCTCGACAAATGATGACCATACTAGATTTATTGTAATCATGTAGCAATAACTCAATGTAATGCATACCATTTATTAACCCAGCAATTATGTGTTGCAAATTCCAATTCCTAGTTATTATTCACAATTGTGCAAACTATTGATGCACTAAGTATTACATCTACTCATACTAGCTGTTTTCATACAGTTTATGCAGTGGTCATTTCAAAACGCCATTTATCCATTTTATTACTCATTTATTAAGAGAACAGGTGTAGGAAAACAATTTTAACCATTGGTTTCTCCAACAAATAACCATTCTAGTTAGCTTCTTATCTCAGCCAAGTAATCAATATTGACACTGCGTCTCCTTGATAATCACTTAATTAAATCAAGCTCAGATTGGGCATTAGGCATAGCACTGTCTGTACATAAGTTTTTTTATTCCAAACAGTAAACTATCTGGAATATTCTAGAGCAAAGCAAAGTTCTTCACTGTATTCTGTATTATACATAAGGGAAAGGTCTGCCTTGTTTCCACCACAGGCTTACATTGTTTCAGCATGGGTCTTCTTCAGACTGGAAAGTCCCATATGATATTGGAGACATTTGAAATCTAGTTCCAGAAGCCCCATGCTCTGATGAGTATTAATTATTTTCCCAGGAGTTGGAAAACAATGAGATACTAAACATACCTCATCTAATTGCCCTGGAAACTGCTAGATTTTTCACGATCCATGGTTATTTTGACAGCTGTCTTTCATTCCAGGGAGGGTCTCTGTTGCCCCAATTTTTACTGTCAATAACACAATATATTTGATTTTTGAATTGATCAAAGGTCATTTTCTTTATGGCCAGTATCACCACCATTACATTGATCATCGTTTTTGTCTTTTCTTAGTGTTCACTCTTTGGTCACTTGTCCAAATAGTTCAACTCAGTGGAGCTCATCTACCAATGGCACTTTTTATGTTTCCATCTTGACTGGCATGCCACTCAAAATATTCCTCATTCATTTTGACTCTTAAACTGCTTGATCTCAGTGCCAGAGGAACACTTTTCAATCTTTCTGGGTATTTGAGGAAGCAGTGTAAAGTTAGTGAGAGACATTTTCAGTACTTATGAAAGTCCAAAATCATGGAGAGAATGTATCTCAAAATCTAACTACCCTTCCTGCAGACAATTGTGCCTTTGTACAATACTCTCCCTCCTCCAGTACATGCACCATCATCCTGAAAAGAAAGCCATCTCTATGTATGCTTGAGTGACTCGATTACTCCCTGGAGTTTTCGCAAGTTCCATCAAGTATTCACCCCCATTAATTCGAATCCCCGTCACAAACATGCTCGGCCTTTCAGCCGGGGGTAGTTATAATTTGATTGTCAATCCTACTGTTCGTTGGTAGAAGAGTAGCTCAAGAGTTGGTGGTGGATGGTGATGACTAGTTGCTTTCTCTCATGTCTCAAACTGCTAAATTAGAAATGGCTAGCGCAAATAGCACTCGTGTAGTTTTACGCTAAAGTAAAAAATAAACAAACAAACTATTATTTTCACTTGAGTCTTGTAGCATGTGAATGACTGTGAAATTATCCAATTTACAGATATAAAGTCGCAACAATATATCCGTGGGAAAAGTCGATAATATTTGTTAGAGTACAACAAAGAGAGGGAACTAAAATAAATCAGTTCAAGGTTTTATTCTAATACTCCTTAGAATACGATTAAACGAAAAGTACAAAAATATTCTACATTAGTTACACGAGAATAATGAGAGAAACACATGATATGTCTGCACATCACAATATCAAAAAGGTATTTCTTTGATGTGGGACAATGACGAAAAGAACATATATATTAATTATAACTATAGTTCTTATATAAAATATAAGGTTATTTTTTATTTTTGATGCAATTACCTTGAAGTCTAAAATTCAAATTATTAAAAATAAAAATAAAAATTCAAAATATGACAATTGATTTCTTTCAAAACATAGTAAATATTTTCATATCATTGCTCAGTAAAAACTTTCTTTTTTCCTCTTATCTTTTTACTGGTAATTGATTTTTAAATTTTATTGTAAAATTCATGTTATTTAAATTATTAATCTATGTTAAGTTCTTTTCCTGATGTCCAGGTGTCTATTTTTATGCCTCACACAATAGCAATTGTTGCAACGTAATGCACTTGTTGGTTTGAAACGTACCTATTGTTTCAAAAAAAATGTATTGTTATTATTTTTCTTTTGTACGATAGTAATTAGATTATTAGTTATTTTAGTTTATGTAACTAGCTTGTTGATAAGTTTGAACTTGTTTAAGAGCTACATTTTTAATAACTATTGTAAATTTATGTGAATTGCCATTGCGAACTTTCATTCTTTCTGTGGATTGAGTAACTTTATGGTTTATTCAGTAAATGATAAAAATGAACAAAAGTTAAAAGAATGGAAAAAATATTCAGAGCCGAAATTGTGGGCTAGCTTTAGTTTATAAATTAGAGGTGACTGGGAGTAATTTTGTATGAAAGTGTACAAGTATTATTAATATTAGTAAAAAATTAATGTCACGTGTCTTTCACCTTTACGTGTCTTTTCAAATTTACACTGTAGTGTTGGAGTTTCGCAAGTGTTAACATAGCGATTGATGGTTTTTGAAAATCACAAGTTTCTGCGTTTCCCAATGAAACAATATACAGCATATTTTGAAATTATTTGAGCAGCTTTTAGTAAGCTTTAAATCCAAAGTAATTTAGCCAATATTTCCTTAAAATTCAACGTAGTTACACGTGACATGTTTGCTTCGGAAGAAAAAGACAAAGGATATCTGACGAACAGCAAGAAACAATGCTAAATTTACTCTTGAAAAAAAAAAATTCATGTGAAACTAATAGTAGGTTTCTTAAAGTGAAGTACTCAGTCAAATGTTTTTCAATACTATAGCTTAGTGTTGTAGTATATTACATTTATATATATATATATATATATATATATATATCCTCTCACCCATAGGAAAAGGTTGGAATATTAATTTTAATCTGCTTTGCCCTTGTCTAGTATTATTAAGTGATGTATTAAAACACAAATAAGGTGGGCAATGTTTTCATTGAGGTTTGTTAAGTTAAGATGGCAAGAATAAGTGAGAATACACAGGCCTAGTGGTGTCATATTTGTGGCTGTGCACCCACTTATTTAGGTGTCAAAAATTTTGGCAAAGTAATTTAATGAAATCAACTTATTTACTGTGGTCAGAATAAGAAAAAAAGTAATTAATTTGTATCACAGTACAATATTATGAAACATCCATATAGTTTGAATTACTAGATTTTAGTACTTTCTAGAAAACTTTATTGTAAAGTATTGTTAATACATGAGCAACCATTACATCTGGGCTACTTAAAATAAATACAATAATGCAATGAGCAGACCTGCAGAGTTAAGATGCCATGATTTTTTTCTCCAATTACAAAATCAGCTGTAAATAACTAAATGTCATTTATTTTTATGGGTAAATATGTGATGTTTAGAGCAAGTAACACAAAACAAAGGTGATAATCTAACTGTTACAAGAAAAAGGATATGCTTGGTGCTGTAATATGGTTCTCACTTTGAAATGCACTGATTAGAAATTTACATGAATAGAGGATGGACAATGGCATTATAATGTACTTATGACTACTACTGTTTATTTGTAAAGAATAGCCCAAGTGTTAGTGATATGTGTTGCTAGTTGGTTGCTTTTCCTCTGGTTGGCAGCTCAAAATTAGAAACAGCAGCAGATAGCCTTAGTTTGCATGTGTTTTCCTTGTACACAAAAATGTGAGGGCTAATAGTTAAAAAACTAGCCGTGATTCCTGTTTATAGGCTATGAACATGACCAGTTTTACTTGGGTAAGATAGCTTTAATAAAGAAAAGTTAATACTCATTATTATTTATTTGTTTAAAGGAAATTCTGATCGGTGAATAACTTTCTTATTTAAATATAACTATGGTTGCTATAAATTATTACTGTAGAAATAGGCCAATAAATCTTAGAAAACATTGATAAAAGGAAACAAAAGTCTATGTAAATAGGCAGCTTTTACGATATAGTATTTGTGATGTGTGAGGATAAACTTATTGAAGATAAAGATGCATTGAATTTATAATTTTTTAATTCAAAATAACACATTTTTTTGCTCACTTTGCACTGGAATATTATTCTTTAGAAAATGACTTGTCTTATTTGGTGAAATTTGCTAAATGATTAATTCTCAGATTTGTTATCAATTACATTCATCTAACCAATTAATTTTTCATGAGAATTCAGTAGTTAATAAAATCAAAATTGGTAATGCTTATGTTAATTAGTTGATGTTTTTAGTTGTTACACTGATCAACTTAGGTGAAAAACTTTGGATTGAAATAAAATAATGAAAAATCATAAAAGTAATAATTTGATTACTTGGATAGTTGGAATAATTGTTTCTCTTTAACTGATTATTTTCATTACAATAATAAATTTAATTACAATTTCGATCAATAGTTTATTTTGATTGACACCAATTGATGCTCTATGCACCATGATAAACTACTTTCATTTGAACATGTAAAGCAGCATGTGCTGTTAACTTTGTACAGTAAAGGTGTATCTAAAATAACCACATGCTTGGCTCTAAGTATGGTTGTGTTCATATAAAATATTGATATTGCTCTTCAGAACTAAATGTATTTTAAAACTTACCTGTACCTAGTAGTAACTAGTCTGTTATTTTTAGTCTTTGATTTATGAACAAAGTAATGCTACAATGTAATTTTTATTAACATTAATGAAAATTCATTATTATTATTAGAATACCATAAAATAAACTTTAAATTCCATGAGGAATCTGTTGGTCCATCTAGGCCATTTGATTTGCAAGGCTTAAACTACACAAAGAAAAACACTCGGTCATCCCATTTTCAAATATTTATAAATCTGTATTCCTTGAGGCAACTCATTCCTTGGAATGGTATAACCCATATTTTTATTGTAAGATAAAAGTATAATGGTTCAAGATTAAAAATATAACTTAATTAAAAATTGCTGTATCCAGAGATGTGTATCATATTAAACTAAGATTGTTGAAAATGTTTTCAAAAATATTTTAAGAAAGCTGAAAATGGAAAGATCAGTTTTGTATGAGAATAATAAATTTGTTGAATGTAATTGATTATTGAGCTTGATGATTAACGTTTTCACGACAGGTCAAAGGCCATTTCATCATGTTTGTTGACTTGCAATCAAACTTTTATTGAACTACTATTTTTGAATTTGCATCAATATGTTTAAAATCAAATTGTAGATTATAATTCAAACTTTAATATTATATATGAGTTAATTTCTTAATTTAAAAGTAAATATTGAAAGAATATACCTAAATATTGATTTTTAGTGAGTCGTGGTATGCTGAATGCTGCACTGTTTAAAATTAGATGTTTATGATATCAGAATACCAAGTCTATAGTTTTGTACAAATTAGGAACTCGAAATACTGATATATTAAGCAAAAATATAAAATAAGAACCTCATTACTTTTTATTTTGGTAAGATATGGCTTGTATACTGAAATAAACACAGTGGCTCCATTCACCTCTTCCTGTTTTTGGAAATGGTCCCTTATATACACTTCAATATATGATATGAATAACCAATCAACAGCTTAGGATGCCCACATGGTGGTTTTTCTCAGCCATTCTAATCTGTGAAAAGGCTACAACTTTCTTTTGATCCAAGATTTGAAAGAGGTAGATTGTCTTTAGCGTGATCAAAGTTTCATATTTTTAAAAATATAAATATATCTTAGTTTTGAAGCTTAATAAATTATAGTGGAATTCTATGGTATCAATATAGTTATTTTTTGGTTATTCAGCTGTATATGTAAAACCTAAAAATATTTTGATATCTTCCTTTTGCAAAATTTTGAAAGGCTTAGCAACCTGTCTAGCAGCAATTGAGTACAAAGGTTGTAATGAAAAGACAATTTTGGGCTTTGTTTCTTGATTTATTGCTCTATATTTTAAGAAGAATAAGATTTACAGTTCTCCATAATATACATGCACACACACACACACAATATATAATAATTGAAATGTATCTGTATATTACAAAATACTAGTTTCCTAAAACACAGTCAAGACAGGGAAGACTAAAACTAAGTTTTGTATTCTTGGATATGTAACAAGTGCAAGTGCACCATGTCAATGCAAGTTATGCAATGTTAGCTAGACATTACTGGAAGGCCAGTATAATAATACGAAGGCTGTTAAAAAATACGCGGACTGACGTCATAAAACAAAATGTACTTTATTTAGAAGTTACAGGTCTGGGACCCCTTCAAAGTACTCTCCTCCCCAACGCACACACTTATCCCAACGGTGTTTCCACTTGTTGAAACAGTCCTGGTACACTACTTTTGTAATGTCCTCCAGCTCCTTCGTCGCATTTGCCTTAATCTCGGGAATCGTCTCAAATCTTCTTCCTTTCAAAAGTCTTTTGAGATTGGGGAACAAGAAAAAATCGCAAGGAGCAAGGTCAGGTGAGTAGGTGGGGTGGGGAAGAACAGTGATCGAGTATTTGGCCAAAAACTCACGAGTTCTGAGGGCTGAATTTCGCAGCAACGCGGTGCATCTTCAATTTTTCGGTCAAAATCTCGTAACAAGATTCAACTGATATTCCACACTCTTCAGCAAGCTCCCTGACAATTAGACTTCGATTTGCCCGCACCAGAGTGCTGATTTTGTCGACATGTGGGTCGTCAGTTGACATGGAAGGACGTCCAGGACGCTCATCATCTTCAATGGACTGTCGACCATCCTTAAAACATTCATGCCACTTGAAACATGCCGTATGCTTCATAGCAACCTCACCATAAGCCGTGTTAAGCATAGCAAAAGTTTCAGTCGCAGATTTTCCAAGTTTAACACAAAATTTCACAGCAAGTCGTTGCTCCTTCAGGTCATTCATTCTGAAATTCGCCAAACGAAAAAATTGCACTTCACTTAAAACTGTGTAGCTACTACACAAATGAAGATATCTGCAATCGGGAAATGGCGTCGTAATCAGCTGATCTGTGCGAACCTAGCGACACTAAGCGGATTCCCCTGGAACCAACTGGAGCCACGCAATTCAAACAGTCCACGTATTTTTTTGAACAGACCTCGTATATAGCATTATGAGACTTAAGCTACTTAAACTTAACATGTATATTTTCATGTTGTTACTCTAGCACAATGGTTCTTAACCTCTTGACCTTTTTCATTGTCTTACCCCCTGAGACTCTCCATGGTATTACCATGACCCCTGTAATAATTTTTGTAATGGTGAAATTTGTGTAAAGGTGGAATAAAACAAAACTGTATAAAGATCCTAATTTATTGGAAATATTACAAATAAATGACCTTGAGAAATGCTACAAGTGCTAAACATACAAAATCCATGGAATTACTGAATATCATACGAAACCTGCTTATTCACTCAGTGTGAGGGTTGATTATATATATATATATAATGAGAAAATATACTAAATACGATAGAAACTTTGATATTTAAATTTTAAGTTCCATGTATTAATATTATATAGTTTAAAAAATTTAGGCAATTTAAAACATTGTAATATATGAAAATTTTTACTCAAAATTAGACAGGTGGTTGCACAACAAGCATCTTGACGTGGTTCAACTGCTACACTTCAGCGTGTTTCTCATTGGTGGGCAGTTACAGTCACTTGCCACAAAAACTACAAACTGCTCCGTGATTTCCACAATAATTCCCAAACCTTTCGTGACCCCCAAGAAACTTCAAACGACCTCCAAGTTAAGAACCACTGCAGTCTACCATGAAAAGATTATAATTTACATTTCTTTATTTTGTTATGACGTTTACGAGATTGGTCAAGTGACAGACCACACAGAGTATAGAAAATCTAAAATATAGCTGAAAACAAATGTTTGAAATGTATTTAGGTTTTAGAGACTATGCAAATATTTGAGATTTTGGGACAAAGAATAGTTTTTTAATCATAACATGAAATCACTTTGAAATCAGACTAGTAATGAAACAAACTATATTCATAAACAAATCTTTAGTAAAATTATTTCATTATCAAATCTGATTTTTTGTTTATAAAATGCTCGTAATCTTTACCAAAAGTATACCAAATATTGTGAAAGTACACATGTTGTCTCGAAAGTTAAAATGCAAACAATTAGTGTATAAATGTGTAGACGAACACGTATGGTATACTGAGCCTGGAGAGAAAGGGTTAATTGATTAGTAAATTCCACATAATTGCCCAATTCTAATTGGTAGTATGTGGATTTATATACTTTATTTTTCTGTGAGATGTGATAACATTTTTTATATGTAAGCATTCTGATATACTGAAAATATTAGGATTTTTTCTTGAATTTAAATATAGTTGTTAAATGTGATTTGGTATCACTTATAAAAATTCAACAAAGGGCATTTTATTCAACTCAAATTTGTAATCAACTTAAAAGTCTTAACAACAGAATTGCATTATTTTCACCATGTCATCAAGCAAACCATTTTTGATTATCATAAAAAAGTTAAATTTAAACATTTTGCATAGGACTTTACTTGAATTATTTTGAATTTGATTGTTTCATTCATTCAGGTTTTATTTTTAGTACATATGTTCCAGTATCTTAAAAGGGTTTTTTGTTGGTACTATTTCTGGTTGTTACTACCAAGTGAATAAATTTCATTAAATGCCCTTCAATTTTCTCAGTACATCAATTACCTATGCCTGTGAACCAACTATATGCCAGACCACCTTTAAATAAAAATTAAACAAAATCCATAAGATGTTTTTTATGATCATCTGGATTACAAATTCATATCTCCACATTTGACACTTGTCAACAGATGCCATTAGCTACTGGGAGGTCCTTTGATGATTAGTGACAATAGTGCCATTGGATTCAAGATTCCTGACCTTCTGATTTGTTATTTTAGCTTAATCTTTTACATATTTAGACTAATTTGACTAACTCTTGCCATATTTACTTTTGCTCATGGTTGTCTCTTCCCAAAGTGGATCAGTTAACTCCACCTCTGTTTTATGTTGCTTGGATTACACAGGTTTTGTTTTCTCTTACTTCAGTTGTTTTTGCTGAATGTCTGGCTTGCTTGTTGCAGAAGTTACAGCCAGTTTTATCTCTTCTTTCATCTTAAAGATTTCCTTTTTTTATTTTTTAAATCTCTCACTTTTTTATCTACTTGTTATCTGGCACATATACAAATTCTTTGCTGTTTGCCCACATTTCACTTTCTGTAATAGACTCCACATGAAGACAATGTCAGGTACACTGGAGAAATTTATGAAATACCTGTTGTGTATCAGCTTATTTTGTATCTGAAATGAATATCAATGGGATATTTCTCTAGAGATTATGTTACAACCTTTCTTAATGAATCTTTCTGGAAGTTTTTTTTCCCCGATATGATGTTTCCTTCTCACAAAATTAGGTATTGTTTGGTGCTGCTCTCTACATGCAAACTTTTTCATTAAGCATGTCATGAGCCTTTCCCTTATTGAAAGCGACTGATTCTAATGTGGGTTTCAGGAAACTCTATGCATCACCTCTCCATCAAAAGAAGGATGGTACATTTGTGTAATGCATGTGGCTCCCTCTTTGCTCCTCTGTCAAACTAACACTTCTTGTTTGACAGCTTTTGAGTTCAGACATACTCTGTTTATTGCTACATGTTCAACTTTTTCTCACAAAGTGGTTATTTTTCAACTTCATTTGATTTATTCAGCCAGATTCTAATTTTTCTATTTATTACTTAATTCAAGTTGTTTTATTTCTGCACTCAGGTCTGTTAAAACTGTTCTGTGCAATAAATTTAGTAGGGCACATTACCATATTGTAGGTTACACCAAAGACTAGTTTTGCTGGGCCTGAGGTTTGGGAAACTCACTGACAGTTTTCAAGCTAACACTGACTGCTCCACCTTGTTGCTTACCCAGTTCTTGCTCCATTCTTTGTTAATGTCAGTTGCATGTCTTACATTCCAGCCTTTATTTGGTGTTTGATGAGATGATCTGGTTTCTCATGTCGAGTCATATTCCTGTTTGCTAGTTCCATCTGTATTTTTTTCCAGGGTGGTGTACCTACATAAGGGGAATGCATTCTACTTTTTGTTTACAAACAAATAGTTTCCTACTGCTAAGCCTAACATGGTTTGTGTGGCAATTATTTTACACCTAGTTTTTCAACCATGAGATTCTGCAGTTTGGCATGTGGACCATTCTGTGTATGTTAATCTCTATCTCCATGATGTCATGGTTTCATCCTCATTAGGATTTCATCTACTATCTGTGGCTGTGTTTCAGACTTTGGTGCAACTCTTGCTGGTAAGTTTTTATTTACTTTTTATCACATGGATTTTACTGCATAGGGAATGGTTCCTGACTAGGTATTCTTTAACTCAAAATCCACACTGCATAGCCATGCTGAGTTATGCTCTATCTTCCATGACTTGGCAGTGCTCATTGTTGAGATAAGGTGTTTCACAAGATTGGTTGTAGATGAATAATCTTGCAATATTTTGCTTCATAAATATGCCTGTTCCAGACTGTACCATCCATGGATTTCATGGGTAAAGCAGAAGGAAATAGTTGTCCTTCCCTGCCATGCCTCAACTGAATAAATCTGTATAGTCTACTTTTCAAAATGAGTTTCATGGTAACTAATTGCACTGTTTCAGGTGATAACATTCCTTATATTCTCCTATGCATTTTCACCCCTTTCTTCTAGTCAAGTATGGGAGTCTTTACCACTTATGAGTACCAGTTTGATTTCCTCTGTCTGTGTTATGGGTCATGTTGATGGTACATGGGATTGTTCCAGTTTTATCCTTGGACATTCTCATTCTCTTTTCTTACAGGAATGTTATTGCCATTAGAATGGTTCCAGGTTGTTTCACTGTTGTGAGAGTTGATTTCATCTGATAGTCGTCCTTTCAAAGCTAGATGTCAAATTCCAAAACTGATAGCTCAAAGCTGATCAATTGAATTCTCTAGTTCTTAGGTTTTAGATGAAGACAATATGATCCTCATCATACCCTCATGCAGATGTTGATGCCCAATATATCAAGTATGATCTACAGAACCCTAGCTACACCTGTATCCATGTTAACTCACTTTTCTCATTGTGGGATTGAGTTAAATATCTATGGTTAGGATTAATTTCCTGCCACATTTTCTACCATTCAGATGTGTTCTCTTTTTTTCCTGCCATGGGCAAAGATTATGCCTTGGAAGAGGGGTACATCTGTTCTTCCCTCACACCAGTCCCTCTTTGTAATCAGTGTAGTGTGCTGGTTAACCTTGTGAGAAGAAGTAAATACCACTGTATTGGAAATTATAAATGCCTATACTTAAAATGTATTTCCAATAGACACTTCCCACCCTTCCTCCTCATACTTTTTGATGCTTCCATCTTTTGCCAAACTATGAAATTATAGTGGAGGCATATAAAGTTGTATCTTTCATGTGAATATATAATGCTTTTATTGATGGAGAAGGGGACACATGATTTACATGAAGACACATTGGAATCACCCCATTCCAATAGAGGTAGCAGAAGGCTAGTGGCATGTCTAAAGAAAAAAATTGCAAATAGAGGGCAGCACTGACTGAGAATAGCTAATCTTTTGAAAAAAGGAAAGAGTACCTATCAGAAATCATTAGAGAAAAATTATAACTTTTATAATCTGGAATCTTAAGGTAATGTTGCTTATCAACAATTTTATCTGCAGTATTGGAAGTGACATGAAGTCACCCCTGAGGCCTTCCATTTTGTACATTTATGAATTCTTTGACACATAGTAATGGATTGCAGAAATGCTTTCTCAATTTTGTGTTCCCTTTCCATCTCAAACAGTCACAATGCCATTGTTAATTCCTCAACTCTGCTTTGGAGTTTTACTTCTGTTTTTTTTCTGTCCCACTTGAACTACCTTTTATACTTGCACTGTTCAAAGTAGAGAAATTTTTCCTACTTTAAGGTTATAACTTTCCTTGGATGTGGATGTCTTTTTATAGATGTGTGTGGATGGGAATTTTGTTTAAGGCTTACAATATGTGCATAGATTATCTCAACAGATGTAAGAGGTAATAGCTCTTAGTTCTGTAGAGAGATAAGCATCTGCCTGAAATACATATTCAGGTATGAAAATTATTAACATTAGATTAAACAATACCAAAAATTGGAGATGTACCATTATATTTTTGGTTTTGAAAGATAAAAAATTGTTTAAAGTATATTTTTAGCCATGGCATAGCAGCTCATAGCTCAATTACTGCTTGGTTGATTTGGGATATACTTACAGGTTTTGGACTGAAAAGGTCAAACCCTTTTCAACTGATGTATTTGACCACACCTAAGATCTTGTAGGTTAATTTACTTTAATCTTGCCTAAAATAATTTCAAGTTGAGAGTAGACTGGTAGAAATCCTCAATAAAATAAAATGGGAGATGTGTGTCAAATGCTTGGTATTGATGATGCACAAAAATATAATTAATAAAAGGATAAAAAAAAAAGGCCTTATAGATTAATTTATTCTAATCCTGCCAAAAATAATTTCAAGTGCTTGAGCAGTTAAGAATTCCTTGTTAAAATCTGGAAAGATATATTTATGTGTAGGAACATCACTTAGCAGTGAATCAACAGTTTAATTAATTATGGGGGATTTTTGTACATCAGTATGGCTCAGTTTTAACTTTTTGGAAAGTTTAAATAGTGTGGTTTTGTAATGTATTGTTCAAATTTTGATTATCATTTGTGTACTCAATTTTTAAGCACTATTAGTAAATGTAGTGCATACATTTTAGGAATATTCATTTTGGTATTTTGTTTGTCAGTTATTAAATACTTGTAAAACTGTTTTAACATTCAGTTTTGATGCATGTAGCAAGCATACGAAACTAAAATAATCCTAGCTGTTTTTGACTTGTGTCCAAATTTTTTGTTTCTTTTGTTTTTTTTATTTATAAGTTTTAAAGAAGAATGACAAATGGTTAGCTAATATTGCGATATTTTTACAAGGATGTAATATAATTATAATATTTACACAGAATTTTGGGCAGTTTTTTGTCTTATGTTAATGTTTAAATATATATATATATATATATATATAAATGTATATATAAAGACATACACACACACCATTTACTTGTTGATTGTAATGTGTTTTTGTTTATGGAAAGCATTGTTTTTCTTACATTTTTAGACTCTTTTACAATGCTAGAGGCGTTAAGCAACTTATTTGGTCGAAGGAAGCCTCAGACCTCCGAACCTTTACCTTTAACCGTTATTGGAAAAAAACCAAGGATGTTGAATGGGTTCATTGTTGTAGATTGGTCAACATTACATGAAATATCAGTTCCAGAAACTGAAAGCTCTGAAGATCAACAGGTAATGTATTTTGTTAAACTTTAAATATACATTGACAGTTCTTACTTTATATTTTCAAATAAGACTTAAAGCTCAAGTGCTATCAAATAGATGACTATTCTTCAGGAGAATAAAGTTATGTTTAATGAGTGTGATGAATTTATATAGGCTCAGATGTTGACATTATGTAAACCGGATGTTTAATATGAGTTGGCCTTGAGAACTAGCCAATCATAACCTAGATTTGTTTGTCAAGTTTAGTTTTGTGTAAAGATCATAATAGTTATAAGAATTATCTAATTTCAATAAAAATAATCAAAATAAACAATAGAAATGACATTAAAATTAAATAATATCAAAAGGTGGTAGGAAATAGAGAAAATAATAATATAGCTCAATATATAGGAAATTAAACCTATATATATCTTTTTCTTTTAAGAAAAAATACTAAGAATGTAAAGTAAGTTTAATCATGAATTTAGTTTTGGAAATCTTTTTGGAGACTTGCAAAGGTTAATAACCCCAGGATTGAGATTGATACCTTTTGGTGTTACAATATTTAACAGTGTTATCCAATAAGCTTAAATTTTCCTGTTTCTGTTAGATGTAACATTTTTTTCTATGCCCACAAGTTTAATGTCTTCAAGAGAGTGTCCAGTGCATATTAAAATGTTTTGCAACTGAAAGTTAATTGATTTTATTTAATTATGGCAATTAAAATGTTCCTGAATAGTTATTTTAGTTTGACCTACATATTGAAAATTGCATTTTCAACATTGGATTAATAAGTAACATTTTTCATAGAGCAGTTTGTGGAATTAGTGATTTTGATGGAAGTCAACCTTGCAATAGCAAGTGATCTCAAACCTATAAGTTCATGTAAGACTTTAAAGACAACCAAAAGCAGTTCAAAATCACTAATTTCATAACCTGTTCTGTGAAAGACATTATTTATTTATTAATCCAATGCTGAAAATGCAATTTTCAATATGTAGGTTAAACCAAAACAACTCTACAGGAACATTTTAATAGCCATAATCCCATATTCTAAAGTTTAGTTTACAGTTTCTCCTTGAAGCTGTATACAGCTTTTCAAAATAATTTCCTCACACTCTTCACTCCAGTCAAATACAACCAATCCTAAGCAAAACTTTTTTTTTTATATTGGAGTGTAACTCATATATTAAGTCAGCCAACCTACTTTTCAATATATATCTAACCAGATATATATTTATAACATATTTTTCCAAAAGGTTAACTAATGTTTTTATGCTGAGCTGGCTCTTTGTTTTTGCCTTAAATTATTTTACAAGACTTATGTCTGTCTTTATAAACTCAAACCTTTGATTATACAGATCAATAGCTCTTGTGAAAAATAAACGGAAAATAGTTCTTAAATGTACAAGTGTCTATCACACCCTAAATTATCACATCTTCTTAAACAAAAGCAGTAAGTTCTTAATCTATTCACTGCAACCTACTTTACAGAATTTCTGTTGGAGGAAAAATTGATATTCTCTATCTTTACATCCAGTTATTACTGTTACATCATCTTGGCCTCATCTACCTTCACTGCACTACCCTCTATTAAGTAACATATTATAAAGGTGAACTATTATGTACAACCTTTTTTCTCCCCTTTTCTATTTTAAATAATTTCTTTAAAATAACTTACCATCTAAGGAATGGAAAGTTCTGCACATGGTTTCTTGATTCTGCTTAACACTGCATGTTGAACCTACTGTTTTAAACAGATCTCACTCTTAACATTTTGCACGCATAGCAAATTGGGTGCCTGATCTGTTCATGAACATTAACTACTGTGTATTAGAGTGTAATTTAAGAATTAACACTAGCAAACAAGGTAAGAAACAATCTTAATGACAATCAAACTATATAACTGAAGCCTGAAATAAAAAAACAAAAACCTACTGAGAAATGTGCATTTACAAAAAATAGAAAAAGCCACAGAAGAAAGTAATTAGTCATACTTGAATCAATATCTTGACTCTCCTATTTTCACAATAATTTAAAAGTACCACTAAGTTGTGTACCTATATACAAGTATACTCCAAAAATGTTTTATTACCTTTGTGTTTAAACAAAATGTGTAAAAGGAACTTCTTGTAGTGTTCAAGCATCTTTGTACTTTTGACTAATAACTCTATTTTAGTCAAGGATAGGATCTGTAGTGTTGGATGGCATTGTGCATAATTGATTTTATGTTAAATGGCACTAGAATTATAGGAGAAAGTGTGAAATATCTTTTGCACTACTGGTAGTTTTAATCAGAAGAGCATTTTCATAATCATTTGGTATGTTCAAAACATTTTTTTTTGCCAAGGATGTATAGCTTAATTAGTACACTTTCTCATCTGTTACATTCCATAAAATTAACCCCGTTGATCTGCTGTTTAGATTCATTAAATTTTACTTGTTAAACCTGAAAGTGCAAAAATGAGTGTGATCTGTAATATATCTGGCCATTTGAGATTCAACATTTATATTGCTTGCTTGTTTTATTTAAAAAAACATGGGTTCTCCCCTGGTACAGCAGTAAGTCTACAGATTTACAATGCTAAAATCAAGGGTTTGATTCCTCTTGGTGGACTCAGCAGATAGCCCAATGTGGCTTTGCTATAAAATACAACAAGCATGGTAAACAAAAGAAAAGTACTTGAAGGCAGTGAATGTGATAGTTTGGTTGTAAGTTTTATGAGAATGTTAAATAAGCAAATCTGGTCTTCTGAATCAAAGAATTAATAAATATATAAATTGGTAATTTTACAGGAAATTTGTCTCACGAGAAAATTTAACAAACATATATATTATAAGCAGTACAAGAAATACTTAAAGGTTTTGGTTTTTAAAAATATAATTTTGAATATGAACTTGTGGAAGCTTTTCATTGCTATTGATTAATCAATATTAATTGATATTTTTTTACAAGCTGAATTTTAAGCCTTAATTTGTGCAACATTTAAACAGTTTTATATATTAGTCTCTTAAAGAAATAAGGAATAAAATACTTAAGTTAATTGTTTGCATTTTGCTGGACTAAAAATTTACTTGTTAAGTCTAATTATTTTGAAGGATGTATTAAGTAGTTTAAAGCATGTTGTATACAGTTTGTAATAGCTATACAAAAACAGTATCATTTTTTATATGACCTGAAATATATCAGGTAACAAAATTATCTAAAAATATTTTGTGAGTTTTTTATTATTATTTTTTTAATGTTCATGTATAAAGTAATTATTTCTTTTAATGTAGCCTTTTACTTCAGCATGTGACACTCAACCATCAGGAGGTGTTTGTGGATTTAACGGGGTTTCTTTTACTGTAAATGCATCTTTAGATAGTCAAGATCAAAATAAGGATGAAAGTGAGGTATTTCAGTGTGTTGATAATCTGAAAAAGGACAACAGCAACGAGCTTTTGATAAAGAAGCAGTGCAGTTTCTGTACGGAATGTTCTGTTTTGCATGAGACAGCTACTGAGAAATAGTATGTTTTTAAGGGCTCATTTTATTTAATGTATCTGTCATTTTTCTTATGAAATCTGCAGGTAACATTGTCATAAATATTTTATATTTTACTTGAAATGTATTCTTGTCTAATGTATAGTGATAAAAATGAATGGTCATCTCAGGTCAAATTTAAATTTGGTTACATATATATTAGAAAAAAAAATAAAGATCATTATTCAGGTGCTTTGAAAAGGACCAAATAAAGAAAGTTTAGATTTATTTTGTGAACAGATTTAACGGGTACTTGGTAAATTAAAACAATTAGCACATTATTATTAAAATTCATGTGTCTTCTGAAAAGGAAAACAAATACATTTTCTGGAGATAGTTTACTACGGGTTTACTGAATTGCATATGTCTGTCTCTGTGTGTGTATGTATTTCAAAAACAGTATATATTTTAATGTGTGCCCCCTCAAAAAAAAATGTACAAAATGTGGTGATTACTCAATAACAAATGCATTTAAAATTTAATGAAGAAGGCTTATGTTCAAATAATTCCTTTTTCCACCATATGTTCAATGTAGGCTCCAAGTTTATGAATAACAGCCTGTGTTCAGATTACCATATTGTCCATTACTTCAATGAATGTTTACACGACAATAATTCGAATCTCCTAGTGGATACTGTTATTGAGGTCATTAATATTCCTAGGCTTGGAGTTAGTATAGATTCTCTTAGATGACACCATAATAGACTGGACAATATTTTGAAAGTTTTTGAAGAGGGGGATGATTCATAGTAGAAGCTGTCAAAATATATGAAATTTAGGTCATTATTTCTAGATAAAAGATAATTAATAGTGACATGATTATAATGACTTTGCTCAATTTTAGGCCCCATGTATCAGGGGCCCTTTTTTGTCAATAATCAAAAGTTGAACTGGATATATATATATTTAATATGATCAGAAATGTTAAAAGTAAACTGTTTTTGTCAATAAAATAACATAAACACTGATTTTTGGTGTGTATCCATTGATGTATACACAAAAGCACAACTAAAACAAACCAACCACTTGCAGTCACAATTATCTTCCACCTCTTTTATAGCACACATATTTTGGACAGTATACAAGTTTGTTTGTATGAATATATGATTATAGTAGAGAATCTGTATTTTGACATTCAGTTATGGGTAACATTTTGGTTTTCATTGTTAACTTGATTGTTTGGGTTCTTGCATCAATCTTCAACTGAGTCAATGTAGTGTGCACAAGTAGAGGTACGCCATAAACCAACTCTTGTAGACCTCTACGTTATCCAGCTTGCATGCTTCTACAGCTTGTTAAATGCAGATTGTTTGCACATACACATACAACAGTGTATCACTGCTTCTTCCAGCTTCTAAGTAGAGAGGAATAGGCACGTTAACCTGAGATACATTTGTGTTGCACCACCTGTATCTCTAGATGGTTTGAGCATTGCAGATTTTGAGTCTGTATGCTGAGGATGGATGTTGTTGGTTTGTAGAACTCTTAAACAAATACCTTTGGCTTCTGGATTGTTGAGGTGTTGTGCACCAAGATTATGTAGTAATTGAGCATTATTTTCCATGAAAAAACTTTTCAAGCAGATATTTTTTTCAGTTCTTGAAAATTAGTATATTATTGGATCCTGTAAGTGCATAAAACTGATATATTCCTCCTTAAGTATCACATTTCATCCAAATTTCTTAAGGCAGTGTCGTCATATAATGTTAACAACAGCATAAGAATATCTGTCTCTGGCAATAACAACAATTTTTTGGTATCCACATACAGCAGCTTTTTTATACATTAAATGTATGTCCCTTGTGTCTCCCCCTTTTTTTTTTTTTGATGTGATCAGTATCAGTACAACACTTAATGTTGAGAATCCTGTGAAACTACCTTCTTACAATCAGTAAATACTCTGCTGAGTCATTTCATTGCCTTGTTTGAGATTGATTGTGGTGAGATCTTTCAATAAGAAGTCAACTAGATCTTTTGTTATTAAGAGCTATTAAGTTTTGCCAATTGTCAGGCAGTTTTGAACACCAGTTATCTTGCAGGTTGGTGACTTTTGCAACAATTGGTCCAAGTTCTGTACTTAATAGGCTGTGGGTTTAGTTGATTAAACACAATATCAGATTCTTATGAAGTTGGTTGCATTACCTGCTATAGTTATATATGTCAGCTCTACAAAGGTTTTAAGCTCATTTGGTATTCCAAGGGCATAAACAAGTCCCATGTATGATGTGTATTCTAGCATATTTCATTCTATCAAGGCTGTTTCAGTATTTCCTTCCTGTAAAAGTTATGGTAGCTGTGATTTGTTTGTAGATCTCGAGCTTTCATCTGTGTTCTTCATTGATAAAAGCACTGGACTGAGTTCCTTTTGCAGTGAATTATCAAGATTGATGTCCTTTCCTGATTCCACTAATACAACAATGCTCAGTCAGTCATAACTTGTGGATTTTTTTCTTTTCTCTTGTAATATTTACATCATAGAGGGACTCAGATGTTTTCCTCTTTACCTTATACATAACAGTGTGAAAGTTCAGTTTTCTCCATTAATCTAACAGTGTTGAATAAATTTGATTGTTTCTGCCCAATTATCAGAAATAATTGATAATTATTTATCAATTTCCAGTCTTTGTACTGGGCTGGTGCATTGAGAAGGACTTTTTGGTGATGTTATTTTAAGGATGTGGTGATCTATAAATTCTTCCTTTAACAACATAAAATCAGCTTCACTATGTTATTTGTGGGAACACCCTGGGTCTTTGTAGTCCCATTCATTGTCATCACTTGCATCTGGTTTTCAAGCCAAACATAGTCTGTGTTGACTTGGCAATGTGCATTCTTTCATTGTCTCCATCTGTCCCAAGCTGTGTCTGTCCTTGGAATTTCAGTCATTCCACCTGTTACTTTTTGACTTTATTCTTGTGTTCTAAGATTTGTACATTGGGAATTTGGTTGAATTTGTGATCAGTTTCTTTTACAACAAATCCATCATCAAGAACTCATTTGTGTGCTGCCAGTGCTTTTTAATTATTATATGCCAGGCATCAAGAAGAAAGACTATGACCCATCTTGCATAACTGGTTTGGCCATATAATGTAAACTAGGAGATCATTTCAGTGAGGCTGGTTTAATACAATATCCAGTTTCCAGAACAAAAGGCATCAGTGAAACATAATAGAATCCCAATCATGTCTATATACTGTTATCAAAACAGGTAGGTTTTATTGTCAAAATGAAATGTATCAAATATATTCACACTGACCAGTAGGTCTTTCACAAGGAGTGTCATCTCTCAAATGCTATCACCAATTTGCCTATTGTTTTCTAATGGTGAGCCAAGGCATATTTTTTGACACTTAATGATGCAACTGTTAATTTCCTTTCCATTGTTAGTTGTACATTCCTCAAAGCATGGCCAGAGAACCCTCCATAATGATTCTATTGTGAGTTTGTGGTGATTTGTGCTTTCTAAGCTATCAAATGATGTTCTATACGATGTCATTTCCACTTGACTATTATAAAGTTAAGAAGTCTAATGTTATATACAATGTCATTTCCACTTGATCATTATAAAGGTAAGAAGGCTGGTGTTAATAGACTTAATTCCTAGTGATTTATAATTTTGTACAACTATAGATGATAGCTATAATTCTGAAAACTCAGCTGAAAGGGCTTTGTGGCCCTTGCTTTC